>NC_056744.1:653941072-654073572 GCF_019279795.1 Protopterus annectens
GGACTGCATAAACTTTTAGGCAGAATGAGAGAGCATCCACTTTCCATGCTTGTGTATGGTAAGTCCTTGTGCAGAATTTTTGTAGTTGACAATTCAGTGGGGAGGCAAAAAGATCTATGTCTGGGCATCCCCATTTTTGCATTACCATGCTGAAGATTTGTGGATTCAATTTCCATTTGTGAGGGCCCATGATATTCCTGCTTAGATCGTCTGCCAGAGTATTTTTCTTTCCTAGCAGGAATTGTGCTTGCAGATGAACTTGATAAGTTAGAGCTGTGTTCCACAAGGTCATAGCTTGCCTGCATAGGGGCTAAGAATGAGTGCCCCCTTGCTTGTTTATGTACCACATTACTGTGGTGTTGTCTGTCTTTAATAATAAATGTCCTGGATGCAGAAGGTCCTTGAAAGCTGTTAGGGCATTTTGAACAGCCAACATCTCTGTTTGACTGATGTGAAGATGCCCTTGGTCTGTGATCCACTTGCTCTGAATACATTTTCCTGCCATGTGTGCCTCCCCAGGCGTAATCCGAAGCATCTATTGCTAGTGTCTGCCTGGCTGTGGGTAGAGTGAAAGGCTGACCCTTGTTGAGGTGACATGCCTGTGCCCACCATCGAAACTCCTGTTGTAGGCAGGGAATTATTGGTATTACTGCTTCTAAACTGTGAGAGTGTTGAGTCCAAACACTTTTTAGGTACTATTGTAATTTCCTCATATGCAGTCTGGCATATGGAATTAGTAGTATGCAGGATGCCATGAATCCCAGGGCAGGGCCTGCAGAATTTTTCTTGCAGGCAGATGGGACTTTTTTGCCAGTAATTGAAAATATTGAGTCAGTTGTCCTTGTTTGTCTGGTGTGAGATAAGCCATCTGGGCCGTTGTATTTAAGCTGGCACCCAGGAATATTATCTGTTGTGAGGGCACTAGTTTTGACTTCTTTTCGTTTACTGTGTACCCTAGAGAAATTAGCAACCTTTTTACAAATGCCAGATGCTTTAGAAGAATGTCCTTTGTCTCTGCTTGAATGAGGCAGTCGTCCAGGTATGGATATATTTGAATTCCTTTTTGTCTGCAAAATGCAATTATTGGTGCCAGGCACTTTGTAAAGACCCTGGGCGCAGTAGATAAGCCAAAGAGCAGTGCAGAGAATTGGTAGTGCATTGTACAAGCTTTGAATCTGAGTTATCTTCTGCAATTTTGTCTGATAGGGACATGCAGGTATGCCTCTTTGAGGTCCAGAGTAACAAGCCAAGCCTTCTTGCCCAGCATGGGAAGAAGCTGCTGTAGTGTCAAAATTTTGAATTTCGGAACATCCAGGTAAGTATTTAGAGTTGAAAGGTCTAGTATGGGTCTCCAGGCTTTGTCCTTTCTGGGGACCAGGAAGAGTCTTGAGTAAAATCCTTGTCCTTGTTCCTGCTGTGGTACTTTTTGAATAGCTCTCATGTCCATGAGGGCTGATATTTGTTTTTGAGCCTCTGCCCATTGATTTTGTGGCAGGTTTGGCATTCCTTTTAGCCTTGGTAAAGTGTGAAAGTGGAACCTGTAACCTTGAGACACAATATTCAGAACCCATTTGTCTTGGGTGACTGCCAATTTTGATAAAAAAAGTGCTAGTTTTCCCCCTAAGGGGGCTGCCAAAAGGGAAGTGCTTGGCGTACGAAGGGGGAAGTCATTGGGACTGTTTCCTGTATGGTTGAGATTTGTCATCACCTCCTTTTGGGGTTGAGGTACCCCACCGTTGTCTGTTAGAGCCTTGGGGTTGAGATCTGCCTCTTGGGAGTCTGTATCTGCCTCTCTGTGGCCTGTCTGACACTGGAAAGGACCAATTCTTTGTAGGCCAATTTCTGCTAAATCGAGGTGGCTGTACCTGTAAGAAATCTTTGACTGTTTGCACAGATTTAGCTTTATCCTCCATTTTCTTTAACACCTCTTCTGCCTTAACACCAAACAAGGTATCATTGCTGTAAAGGAGCATCCAATAATTTTGCCTTAACATGATCAGGTAAACTCTGTTCTTTTAACCAAGCATGTCTTCGAATCATAGAACCTGTAACTGCGGCTCTACAAGAGGCCTCTAATGAATCAAAACCACATTGCAGAGTATGTTTTCCCACCTGTTCAAATGCATGCAATAAATCCTGCATTTCTTTATAGTCAGGAGCTTCTGAGCTTGCAAGCATTTTCTGTTTTAACTGAGCCATTAAATATTGTTGATACTTAAGCATGTGAAACTGGCAATTTAAAGCCCTTACTGCTAAAGTTGCAGAAGTGTAAACTTTCTTCCCCCATCTATCCAATGCTCTAGAATCTCTGTCAGAGGGGACTGGATTTTTTGCAATGGAAGCCTTAACCCCTTTGGGACCCTGGGAAATAGTTTCTGGATCAGCAGAAGGGTTTTTATAAAGAAATTTGTGAGAGTCAGGGACTCTATAATACCTATCTGGCTTGGCTGGTGCAGGGGGCAAAGAATCAGGAGATAAGCTGGATTCAGAGAACAAATCATCCACAATATCTAACACAGGCGAATAGCCAGGGGCCTGTACTGAGGCAATAAAAGGAAGTTCCTGAGCCTTTTCTTGGATTCTGAATAATCCTGACTTTCCCAATGGAAATGCTCCCTCATGGTATGTAAAGTTTCCCCAAAAGAATAATCCTCAGGAGGAGAGGCTGAAGGGATAGATTCTTCAGCATCAGAGTCCTCACAGGGGGGAAGAGAGTATCCCTGGTCTGAAGAGGAATCAGAGGAAATGGAAACCTGATCAGAAGAATCATAGTCTATATCCTGCCTAGGTCTTTTTCTCAGGAGGGGGATGGGAACCCCTGATTAGAGTAATGAGGTCTTCGGCCATTTTAAGCATCTGTTTCTTAGGCATGGAGGACTGTCCAGGAGAATGCTGTAATTGCTTCTTTGTCTTTAATGGTGTCTCTGTCTTGGCTGTTGCTTTAATGGTAAGTTGTGAAGGTCTGAAAACACCCTCAGAAGCCGATGCCTGCTCAGCGGATCCGCACCCATCTGAGGGATTAGTTTCCGTAGGCCCAATACCTTGAGTTTCCAGAGGCCTAGTTGTCTCTACGTGGGAGTCGGAGCCGGCCTGTGGCTCTGAGGTAGCGGGTGTCAGGGGCTGCGAAAGCGCCTCACTGAGAACCGTCAACTGGCCTAGAAGAGGCTTCGTCGTCGGTTTTGGACCTCGGATGCCTGTCTTTATCCTTGTCTTTGTGTTTTTTCAGAATTGCGGTCGTTGGTTGATCTGACGGCATAGTATAATTGAACCTTCGGCCAAAGTAGTGCAAAGCAAATTCAAAACGTTTTATCGTATGTTTTGTTAAATCTAGCACAAAACCGACAACTAGTGATGTCGTGATAAGGGCCTACGCATGGAATACAGTAAGAGTGGAAGTCCTTATGAGGTATTTGCTTCCCACAAGAAATACAATTCTTAACTTTTTCTGACATCGGTCTGAGGCAAGAAAAAAAGTTTCCCCAATGGGGTACTTAGCTTTATTGAAGACTTCGGATCTGAAATTCGACTTCAAAAATCTCAGGAGTCGGCTGACCAGCACTTGCGAACTGCTTTTGCTTCGGGCACCGCGCGGCAAGAAAGACTGAAGAAAATGGCATTGGATGCATCTTATAAACCCCTGGCGCACTGACATCAGGGAAGAAGCGACAGGAACTGACGCCAGACCAAGACTTTAGAACTGGCCGACTGCGGGACCGCCTGACGGCAGGATAACCCAAGTGTAATGACTGCAGCAGTGTAACACGATGAACATCCAGGTAATTAATCTCCCAGTCTTCCTTCCAAATTTCTCAAACAAAGGACAGTACATGTTACACCTGCTGGATGTGCGTAGACAACTTTGTATCTACCTTCACAAAACCAAAGCATTAGGAAATCTGACCAGTTTGTTTCCTTTTCTCCTTCCAGATTAGGAAAGCAAGTGTCTAAAGTTAAATTAGCCAAAAGGTTGACTGATTGAATAACTTCTGTCTATGGAAAATTGGACTCCTCTTTAACAAAACCTCCGAGGGCCCATTCCACCAGATCTATAGCGGTTTCTTCAGCCTTTTGCTCTTGAGCATAGTTAGATGGTATTTATGCAGCTACAACCTGGGCTAATCCACATACCTTTACTGCTCAGCTGGATCTGGTCTTTAGGAACAGAGCAGCTTTTGGCTCAGCAGTACACCAGAATATCCTTTCTTAGGGGGCTCCCAGGGTTGTGGTAGCTGGGGACTCTGTCCCATCATTTGAGGAATGAAAGAAAATGACATCAGCTTAAGTGCTGTACTCACCATCTCTGTTGCCCATTTTCATTCTTCCTCAACTACCCACACACCTACCCCCTCCCTTTTTATATTTTTGGAGAGATCTAAGAGTGGTATAGGAATCTCTGTTCCTTATTTGAGCTACAACTTCCCCTTTTTCTATTCTACCACTGTCCTTTTACATCTAGGGACAGCAGACTCGATCTGAGGTATGTTGAGTTATAGGGCATCGCGGGTAAAGGGAGCCTACACTCTGGAAGAAGCATCTGAGTCGGATCAGATTCTCAGATATGAACCTATCAGTTGAGGAAGAATGAAAATGGACACAGATGAAACGTTATGGTGGGTACATAACTTTTTATTATCTACAAGCAATTAACTCACTACACTAAACTATCCCAACACTAAATTTAAAAATACGCACACACAGCAGAAAAATCTGAAAATCACACTAATCTAACCAAGCTACAAAAAACCTAACATGACTTGTAATCTAACTATAATCAAAAATCTAAAAAAGGGAGGAAATATATTTCCCCTTACCATGAAAGTAATGGAGCTCTCGGCCCACACGTCTGGTTTAGTCAGGTGGCAAATGAGATCTGGGGTAATTCAGACAGGCTAGGGGAATTGTGGGTAGTGGAGGAGTCACAACTCTCAGAGCAGACAACCCACATGTTGACTCAGACAAAAAAAACCACATCATCGGATTAATTTTTCTGAAGATGTAAACAAGGTAGGGCCACAACATGAGTAACACTCCAGGATAAGTTCTGAATGACAACTACCAATCCAGCACCAACTCTGTCTCTGACAAAAAAACATGCTTATGAAGGAACTGACATGAATAATTAGGAATATTTCACCAAAAGTGGATAGGTCCTGTGTTTCAGTCTGCATCCTAAGGGGTTGTAGGTTGACATACATTAAAAGAATTGCTACTGAAGTGAACACTGGAATGGTTAGGTATACTGATATTACCATTATGGCAGGCAACAATGTTGGGTATACCAGCAGTGTTGATTACCTGTCTGACGTATGAAATATTACTCTACAATGCAGAAAGATGGGTATTATTCACGTTTGCTGACATCTTACCCCTACCAAAATGTTAATAGTTTCTTACGGCAGGAGGCTAGCAATTTGAACAGTTCTATTAGAAGGCACATGCTACAGAACAAAACTAACCATATATATCAAGCTTGGGAGCATATGGTGACAAAAGAAGTATACTTTGCAAAGGATAATGCATATCTGTCCCATGTTGGTAATAAACTAATTTTTTCAAACCTATCCATTAAGGTAAAATATTTTATTTTTTTTTCCAAGAAATTCCTGTCATTTAATTATGAATAACTTAGCCTGTTAAAAGTTAATGAGATTCTTTATAATGCTAAAAGTTTAGAACAAGACCGTTAGTGATTTGTCAGCAGTCCTGAAGGGGAAGCAAATCCAAATTGCAATTTTGACTGAAACATGGCTATGCCACAGAACATTCCTAAAGTGATGTGACAGGATACAATGCTTACTGTAACACCACAAACTCCAGACTAGGGGTTGGTGTATCCAAGTATATATCCAAATAACTTTTTTCTCTTACATTATAATAGTACTCAAGCTAAAATCCATGCTGTGGGAGTTGGGGAGTGTGGCACCACTATTCTCCTCTTGAAGGTTTTTATAGGAGCCCCTCTCTTACTTTTACGGAATTAAAAAGTAATTTCTGAGTGACCTAGGCAAAATTTGCAATAACTATAGCTGTTGAGAGTAATAATGATAACATCACTGAAGTTATAAGCCATCTTGGATAGGACCAACTGGGAGATTTTCCCATTAGACAGTGTCTTGAGATAAACTTCATGGATCTTCACACTATCCCCCCTCTAGCCAATTCTGACAGTTATGGAATTGCTTGAAATTAGATCTAGGTATGAAATAAAAGTGTGGGAAAAGATGAATGAGTTATAAAACACTATGTTGTGGATTACACTACCAACAGGCCTGAGCCTTAGTCAAAAGGACTGGCTGGATGGATACAAAGCTAATGAGAGTTGGAATGCCTTTTTTTTTTTTTAAACAAAGCAAAGTTTATTTTGTAAATTTGTTCCCTGCAGACCAAGTAAACCTGAAAGTAAGAGGAACAGTGTGGGATAGCGGATTAATTGGCAACTATTTTTAGGAAAAAGAACAGATTATGCCCTAATCTATAAACTCACCCATACTGATAAACTATCAAGAATATTTACCTTCATTCAAGGAACTTAAGAGGGAAGTAAGGAGAAAAAAAAAGATAAATATGAATATGAAAGTACAGTTGAGTAAGTCCTACTTACCTGTAACTGCAGATGTTCAAATTTCACACTGCCTCAGTAGGATTTGGGTTCTGTGCCTGCACAAACCTGTGCAGGTAGCTTTACAGAGCTCAGAATTCCCTATTATGATTCCTTGTGATAGGGAATTGGCTAAGCCCCTCCCGTCAAGGGAAGCCTAACCCTTGTCAAAGGAAATCAGTTGTTCAGGATTTTAATGCTAAGCAGAAAGAACCAAGAAGGACCAGAGGCAAGAATGGCCTGAAACCAACCAATTCACAGCCAAAAAACACCAGCACAAACAACCAAAACCAACCAACACCACAACATGGTAGGATACCATCATAGGTTCATATCTGAGGATCTAGGATTTTTGAGGTGAAGCATATCAATCAAATCTGGGTTTTGACATGGCCTTATATATCAGGCACAACCTGAGCTCTGAGCAGCGAGATATGAGACTGAATAAAGCTTTTTTCTCGGCAGCATAAGATACATTTTTGACAGACTTTTTACTTTTTTTATTTTTTTGAGAAACTTTGGGGCCCTTTCAGCTGCATCAGGTGTCTGGGTCATATACATTGTTGGCATTACTCAATCATCCTCATCAATGGCCTTGGTAACTGTCTCAAAAAAAAAAACCAAGTTTAAGAGCGGGATTCAAACTACATACACATATATCTATGATATACATATCTATGTATGTATGTATATATATATATATATATATATATATATATACACATTGTGTGATTGTATATGTGTGTGTATATATATATATATATATATATATATATATATATATACACACACACACACACATATATATATATGTATGTATACATAAACATCTCCATTTAGATTATATATATAAATATATACACACAAATATATATATATATATATATATATATATATATATATATATATATTTAGCTATATATAAGTGGGGGTGGGTGGATGGGTGCTGCCACTAAGGCAGTGTGAAATTTGAACATCTACTATTACAGGCAAGGAGGACTTGCGCAACTGTACTATGTTTATCATTCACAATGCCTTAGTGGCATATGGGTAAATTCCCAAAACTTACTCTACCTAGAAGAAGGAAGAATAGGGATCCAAGAATCCCTGGAAAATGGTCCTCATAATGCCTGCTCTGAAACTTTATAATCCAGCTTTTAGTGCTATGTAAAGTTATGAACAGTGGACCAGGTTGCTTCCTTTACAATCCTTCAAGTCCAATTCTTTCCAATATGCCACAAAAGAGGAAAAGGTTCTGGTGGAAAGTGCCTTAACCTTGCCTGGGTTAGACTAATTTTGGTGGAAATAAAAAAACAACAGAGGACATCCAATAAGTAATAATTTGCTTAGAGAAAGGTTGACCCTCCTTATCCCCAGAGCAGGAAGTAAACAGCTGCTCAGCCTTCCTAAAGGGCTTAGTTCTTGTCTCCTTTGTTTTTAGATGCTGTAAAAAATGATGGCTCAATTTAGGACAAATTCTGAAACAAATTATGTCAGGAAAGATGGCTTACTGTGTAAAACAACCTCCCCTTGAAGAAAATAAGATAAGGTTGACTCACAATGAGAGCTTGCAGCTCAGAGGCTTGCCTTGCACATGTCAGAGCAATAACAAAAACACATTTCTTGTGATGAACTTCAAATCAGCCTGAAAGGCAGGTTCAAAAAGAGAGAAGACAATTTTTCAAGAGCAAAGAAGAGATCCCAAGGAAGTGAAATTTGCTTTTGAGGGGGGTCTCAAGTGTAATACCCCTTTTACAAACTGCTTGACCACAAAAAGAGATGCAAAAGGTGGGAATCCATGGGCATATGTGCAGAGCTGGCTGCTATATGCACTTCAATAGGTGCAAAAGACAAGCCATTGCTGAGTAGCCCACAAAATATTTCAAAACCAGACGGAAAACACCATACCGGGCCATATGTTATCAGTTAGGCACCACATAGAAAACCTGTTCTACTTGTAAACATAAGTTTTTTCTAGGGTTTCTTGCCTCTTTCAATACATGCTGCACATCCTAAGGGAACAAATGCCTAAAAGGTATCAGAATAGAATTATCTAGGCTGTCAGTTGCAACTGCTCTAAGATGGGGAGGACCAGTCACCCATGGCACTGTGTGAACAGATCCACATTGTGAGGAAGCTTGTGTTAATTGCTCTTGGCCAATTCCATTAAAAGAGAGAACCAACTTTGCTAGGTCAGAAAGAGGGGGCCAACCCTGTGACCTTTGGTAATCTTTCTAAATCTTCAGAAGTACCTTGGGTATCAGTGAAAAGGGTGAAAATGCATAAAGGAATATTCCCCCCCAAGGGAATGAGAATGCATCTGCCCTCCAAGCATGGCTGCAAAGATGTCTCTAACAATTTCAACTGTGTTTTGAAAGAAGGCAAACAGCTATATGAGGTGTTCCCCACATCTGGGCCAAATCCTGCAAGAACTCTGACCAAAGTTTCCACTCAAGAGGGCCCATCCAAGATCTGCTTAGTCTTTCTGCCATTACATTTTGCTCTGATGGGATGTGCGTGGCCTGAAGCATCAAAGAATACTGTAAGGCTAGCTCCTAGACCATCACTGCCAACTGGCAAGGAGGGTATGACCTTGTATCCCCTTGTTTGTTCAGGTACAGCATTAATGTGGTGCTGCCTGTGACCACTTAAGAGGAACAGGAGACCACAAGTGATGAAGAGCTGTTAAGGTCTGAATCACTGCTAACATTGTTTGATTTATGAGATTTGTAGCATCCAAAGGTGCCTATTTGCCTTGCACTTGAACTTCCCTGGGCACCCCCCCCCCCATGCAAAATCTGACAAGTTTGTCTGGACTGACCGAACCGGGGTCTGGAGGAAGAAAGGTTGCCCTGGATTGAGAGACATCTGATCCCTCCAGCACTGTAACTCTGGTTTCACAAATTCCAACACAAGTACCTAGAACTCTATGGACGCAGGTGCTGCAGCTAACATTTTTCTTCTTTTTTTTTTTTTTTTTTAAAATACCGTCAAATATTTCTCATAGGTATTCTGGCAATACCGGTGATATCTAGAGGATCACTGATGCCATGAGGCCTAGAATTTTGAGAAGCTGTCTTGTGGAGGCAGCTTCTTGGAAGAGAGAAATCCCTGAAAATGTTCTGATAAGTCAGGACTTTGTCTTTTGCCACAAAGGCCATTCTTTTTTTGTGTGTCATACACCCCAGGAAGACAATTCTTTGACAGAGTGTGAGGCAGGACGTTTTTAAGTTCAACTTGAAGTCAGGCAAACTAAAATGGTAGAGACCTTGCCTAATGATTCTACATACCTGGAAACAGACTGCACAAATCAGAAAGTCATCTAAATAATGGAAATGTTCTGATAAGTCAGGACTTTGTCTTTTTTACAAAGGGGCATTTTTTTTATGTGTCATACACCCCAGGAAGACAATTCTTTGACAGAGTGTGAGGCAGGACGTTTTTAAGTTCAACTTGAAGTCAGGCAAACTAAAATGGTAGAGACCTTGCCTAATGATTCTACATACCTGGAAACAGACTGCACAAATCAGAAAGTCATCTAAATAATGGAAAATATGGCTGCCTTTGGTCCTGCAGTAAGCAACCACTAAAGCCAGGCACTTTGTGAACACTCAAGGTCTAGCAGATAGCCCAAAGTGTAATGCAACAAACTGATAACGTGAACCAGACACAGCAAATCTCAGACATTTCCTGAAGTTGTGGGCAACTGGGAATGTATTAAGCATCTTTCAGATACAAAGTCACCATGAAACAGTGGTCCAGAAGAATTGTCTGCAGGTTAAGCATTTTGAATTTGGGTGCTTTTAGAAAGATATTTGGAGAAAACAAATCTAATACTATTCTCCATTATAGCTCTTTTTTGGGTACCAAAAAGATTTGAAAGTAAAATCCTTTTTGTTTTTGTGGTGCAGGAACCCCTGCTTGCAACATGTAAAGAAGTACTGGAGAGAACAGACATGTTTAAGACGGAAGGGGCAATGGGATTTCTCTGAAGGAAGAAGTATTTTCTTTCCACTGCCTAGAATATCCTCTGAATTATTATCAGCACCCATTTATCTAAGATTATTTATGGCCAGGCATTAGAGCTAACTGAAAGGCTTGGGGGAAGGGATGGGATGCCCATTGTCTAGGTACAGTGGTTGTTTAGCAGATCCTTTTTGAGGAAGGAACCCCTTTTATTTTGTTTGGAAGCATTATCCTCCTGTCATTTCGTCTTTGTACACTTACTCTTGTTAGGCTGCAAATTTTGTTTTTTCTGCCCATTGAAGTTGGACACCTTATTATGGGAGAATTTGGGAATATGACACATTACAGATATCCCATGTATCAATTCACCTTTATCATCTCATTGTGTGAGAATGTGGATAGCAGCAGGACTCTGCATCAATTCAGAACATAGGCATTTACAAGCCAGCCCATAGTTTTGTGGCTTACATTTAGTATTAGGAGTCTTTGGGTGATGAATCTATCCTCCAAGTCCTCCCTATAATGCTTGTGTCGAGGTTTAAGTCTCCCGCCCTTGTGGCTCTGACGGATCTAGATTTTTTGAGTGAAAGCATATCATCAAAAATCTGGGTTTGACATTGGCCTTGTGTGTGCAAAGGTAAGAGCCCAAGCTGAGAGGTGAATAGAGCTGGAGTTCTTGGAGTTCTTTCAGTCACAGCAGCAGGACAGATGTTTGAGACCCTTCCTCTAGATGAGAATCCCTTCATGATAAGGTGGGCAATGTAGAAGGTCTTCCTAACTACTTTAGCTACATGGAACATTCAAAATTTAATTATTTAAATTCTCATAAAAATTCTGGTTATGTAACCAACCATACCTTCTCAATATAACAGAAATGGCTGCATTTCTAGAATTTGTATCCCCACCTTCAAAGGCACTTTTCAAATCATGTTTCGAAACCTGAGTCACACTAGAAACAATCTCATTCATATAAAACTTCTGTACAGCAGGGAAAATGCAACAAAGCCATCTAAATTGTAAGCACACTGCAAAACAGACCTCCACATAAAGCCTACATAATTTAGAATTCTAAAGACTAAGTTACCAAACTGAGAAAACTTTCTTCCTTTTTGATTCTAAGCCCTTGCCAATTTTATCCGGGGCTGTAGGGTTAGAAGAATCCAAGGACCTCTTAGTGTTAGCAGCTGGAGAACCCACATCTGGGTCATCTGACAAAGAAGCAAAGAGAGCTGCAAGATTAGAGTACACCTTGTATTTTCTCACAGCCTTTTCAGGAAATGGTTCACTAACCAAAGGCACTTGCAGTTTTGTAGACATCTTCTAAGGACAGTAACAGGGGAGGAACAGCCAAAACATCTGGAATCTAAACCTCAATAAGATCATATACTCAGATTCTCTGGTACTGCTCCAGATTGCTTCCAGTCAAGCACATCTCTGAACCTAGCTAGCATCTATGGAAAGATGAACATCTGTTTGGGTTTATGAATCTGTTCACCTGCCAAAGAATCCAGCCAGACTGTTCACTAGTGTCTGGTAGAGTCCCAATCAAAATCTGCAGCCATAGATTGATCTCTAAAGAAGGTAGATCCATAGTTATTCTGAATAGCAGCACAGTCTCCAAGATTAGCTGACTGTAAAACACTGTAAACTAAGAAAACCACATAAACCCTTTATAATAATAACCTAATTGTCTGCAGTGTGCTGAAGTGTGTTTCTTTTTACTGTGAACTACACTAGTGGACAAAATATCTGGAGACACAGTATGTCTGGCAAGTGGTTTCTTACCCTGGACCTCTCCTGCACCTAAAGGATTTAGTTCTCCAATACCTGAAACCAGGTACAGGAAAAGCCCAAAATGAAGTGTCTGACCCCTGTACCATAGAGGACTGTGGGCTCACACCAGACGGCAATGTGGAAAAAGTGCTCTGCGTGCCAGCTTAAGGCAACAACATATTCATAAATCATAGGATGAGGCATATTTTTGTTGATTTTTATTTTCTTATTAAGTGCAACTGTTTTTGATGGAGGGGGCAGCGATATCAGGATCCACTCAGTCAGGTGAAAAAACACCAGCCAGCATAATATACTGACTCTATTCAGGGCTGACTAAGGGCAGCAATCAAAGAAAGTATAAACTATGTCCCCACACAGAAAACTGGGCTTAACTGCATAAAATATAGCAGAAACAGTTTAAAATGTGTTGAGCTTTGTTCTACAACATGCGCAGTGTAGTACACAACGGCACACATATTCACAGTACAAAATAAAATTCACTTGTCCATACAGTGCCAAAAAAAAAAATCAAATGTATTTCCCTTAAATCAAATAGACATCATCTAAAACATCAGAAAATAAGTTATTTATCCAGACATTCTCTTGTCAGAAATGAAAAAAAAATCTCCACAGAAAATGGAAGTAATGTGTGGTAAAAGATGCAATCAAATTGCTGCTCTACATGCATGAGGCAGTCCCTAGCTGACACCACAGGACTTCAGTTTCCCAGAAGTCATAAAACACTTTAGAAAACACCATAACTGCTTAAAAGCAGTAATAAACATAGAAACACAGTAGCATATTACAATGCCCAGGGGGATTAGCATCAGTTGTAATAAATACAGCAAGTACATTAAAATAAAAAGTTCACAGGCATTTTATGTATGTAAATAAAATAGAAGGGAAATCAAAAATCAATAATAGTAAAGAGGAAGGGAAGATCCCAAAGGCATCTTATCGGAGTCTGGAAGCTGTAATCTATGAATCCAGGTTGCTGGCTGCTGTGGATACCTACAAACACTAAAAGACTGAACAACTGACTTCCTGTGACATGGGTTGGGGTTTCCCCTGATGGAAGGGACTTAGCCTATCCCTTATCACAGGGTGTCTGAAGAGGGAATTCTGAGCTCTGGGAAGCTGCCAAGTGAGTTTATGCAGGCAGAGACCAGATATGCCACTGAGCCAGTGTGAACAATGAACATCTGAAAAAATATTCACTTAATAACAAAACATAAGCATCTTGGGTGTTTTGGGAGGTTTATGAATACGATTATATTAAAGGAGGGTGAGAAATACATCTCCGATGGCCACGGGCAAACATCTTGGCTAGTACCCTCTCTTCCAGTGTTGCAGAAGCTTGACACATGCCTTTACATAGTGTCTACCACTAGAGGAAGTACCACATCTTAAGACAACCTGGGTGGAGGATGCTTTAAACAGAATCAAATGCAATAATGTTGTACTCTAGATAATTTTTTAGGTTATTTCTTAAATGAAATCAAGGACTGAATCACTCCTTGCTTACTTACTTAACATGACCTTAGCCAAACGTTACGTTCCCTTGATACGGAAGAAGGCCACAGTTGTCAATGTATATAAGTTTGGGGGGAGGGGCATTAACAATGCAGACAACTATAGATCAACAAGGTTGATATTTACTTTGGGAAAATGTCTTGATGGTCATTTTAACAAACATCCACATTGATAGGTACCATACAAAGGATTACTTTCTACGACTGTTTTGTGGATGATAGATCATGTATTACCAACCTGGTTACTTTTTATACAAATGTGGTTAAAGCTTTAGACTGTGGCCTTGCTGTGGACATTGTGTTTCTTGACTTGGTTAAGGCATTTGATACTGTGCCACATAAAGCTATTATGAACACTCTTAAAGGTGGGGTATTACTCATCATATAATATGGTGGTTTGCTGAACTGATATAATCTAAATCATCTTGTGTTCAAATCAAAGGGGATTTCTCCGAGTACTCTAGAGTCAACAGAGGTGTGCCCCCCAGGGCTCTGTATTAGGGCCATTCTTGTTTATATCCATTATACCTAATAGCAATCATGTATGGATTTAAAAAAAAAATCACTGACAATGTCAAATTAACTGATATGATAATGTCTACAATGGATCATAAAAACAGCCACAAGCATAGTTGGCCCAGTGAATAAGTGTTGTTGTCTTTCTGCAGTTAATGTCTAGCATATATAGCAACACGATTCTATAGACTTTTAGCTCTAGGATTCACAGGTAGCACCTAACTGTTGTTTCTACTGTGTTAAACTCTGGCTATTTGTCTTCCTGCTGTTGATGTCTAACAAATATATCAGCAAGTTTCCAGTGGCTTTTTGCTCTAGGATTCAGTCAAAGCACCTAACTTGTTTGCTTTATGAACTGCTCAGTTACACCAAATAAGTTTCTAGTATGTTGCCATCTGGTTAAGTGTTATTTTTTTTTTCTGATGCTAATCTCTAGCATATAGATATTAGCATCAGAGAAAAAATATATTATGTTCTGCCTGGTGTTGCTGAAAGTTTCAATTGTAGTACCTGACTATGTTTTACAAACAGCACAGTTACTTGCTGGTTTAGTCAACTTTAATAATAAGAGACAATTCTGCTTATGAAAAGAGTTGGGTCATTGCCTAGTTTTCATGTATGTTAAAACTCAAGTTGCTTATGCTTAAGTTAATTCCACAGAGAATAACAAATGCAAAAATAGCTGCATCCTGACATTCACTTTGGATTATCACAGTATCAAAAATATTATTGAAGAAAACTGGGACATTGTCACAGGAAACCCTTTTCAGATTAGCATCCCATCATTTGTTTATAGGAAGGCCAGGAACATTAGAAGTTTTGTTGAATTTAAACCTAGACCATATGAGAAAAGCACTACAAGATGTGAAATTAATTGTACATTTTGTATATTTATACAGCAAGGTGATAGTTTCTATTGCCCGTATTCAAAGAAGATCATTAAAACCAGTGCAGGGGGTGACTGTAACACTACAAAAGTAATTTACAGGGCACAGTGCAATGAATGTGATGCATTCTATGTGGGCAAGACTGTAAATAAACTCAAGCGTAGGATTTCATGTCATCTGTCAGAAATCCGCTCTCGATGTAAAAATAATGCACTAGCCAAACGCCTTTCTCTTCATAAAAGAGACACAGGTTTTAAGTTCCAGATCCTGGATAGCATAGACATGGGTGATCTTGAAGGAGACATCCCGAATATTCTGGAGAAACATGAACTCGTGTGGCAATTAAAGCTGAACTCTTTTTGGAAGCCTGAACTAAACTACTAATGTTCAATTAAAAGTGCACTGGAACTTAAGTGCCACATTGTTTACATGACTAATTGTATTTTATTTTATTCTACAAATTGGTTTTAAATACCATTTAAATCAGTTGAAATTTAAGTGTATATTTTGTTTAAATCATCATACATACATTTTTTCTTATTTTTATTTTTTTCTGGTTATTTTTTCCACTTTATTTAAAATGATGTGTAATAACAATACTAACTAATTATACAATTATATATACTTTTATAGATTGTTTTTAGGGTTCTTGTACATAGACCTGAAGAAGTCTAGAAGGACTAAAGCGATCTTTGTTAACAATAGGTTATGAAAATAGAAATTGATTTTTACATGCAAAATGTATATGTATATATTTTTTGATTGCCAAATGAACTAAGGTTGATACATTTCCAGCCATGTATGTCTTGGATAAAATCACAGACTTAATAATCTACTTAATAATCTGGTTAAATAAGAGGTACATCATCATTATAAATTTTATTTAAAGTACATAAGGGTTATATATTATTATGACAGCTACTAAGTAGGGCAGGACCAGCTCGAATGTCACATTGATGGGGGAAGGGATGTGAATTTAACATGTGTACCAATAACACTGTTTTACAGCACAATAAACCACTCCCATGCCTGATAAAAAGTATATATATATCTTTAGAAAGCTTGTGAGGAAATTATTACTCTACTTTTGTTTTACTTGGATCGCTTGTCTGTGTACTTAATAAAGGATTTTCGACTGGAAACAGACTGCCTGCCTTGTTTGGATTACTTTCGAATACTTAGTAATGCTGTACAACTATATATTTTCTATTATTATTTTTTGTTTTGTCTTAAGACAAGTTTAAGTTCGCTACTTCTACTACTATTGTCTGATCTGATTAATATACAGTGATTAACTAGAAATATATGGACTGAAAATCTTCCACACAGAGAAGCTTCTTACATTGTTTTTTTTTTTTTTTTTTTAAATATTACATTTACAGACTTTGGGCCAGACTCAATAAAGCCTACATTGACTGTACATGATATGTATTCAAGAACATTCTTATCACATATTTTGTGTTTTCTATTAACTCAGAAAGATTACACTAAGTGTACATGTAGTCTACACTTTGTGGTCACCTTTATGAATACCTGGCAATATTTAAAACTGCAAGAATATCAGTAGGGAAACTAAAATTAGGAGGAAGAAGGTGCAAGTTATGTCTGTGTTGTCTGTTCACTCAGAACAGTGTACACAGTGTAGGCATTATTGAATCCCAGGGTTTATGTTATGCAGCAAAGAGTGGGAACTAACCGAGATAGGTATTCTTCTAAAATTTAAGATTTTTTAAAATAATCCAAGTGACCCATGCTGATCAGACCCGCTGTAGGTTGCTGGCTTTGCCCGCTGTTCGTTCTGCATTCAACCCTATCCACTACAGTCTATGAAACCTCCCCTATAAGGTCATCTAATACGGGACTCTGCTAAAGCCCTCTGAGGAGCTTTCAAAATATAGCCCCCTCAAGAAATATGAAAGTGTATGCACTGTTACTTTTTAACATAACTGCTACAAGTGTTAACACTACCGTAGTACCTGTGCTTTTCCCCGTGCTTGCTAAGCAGTCTACAGCGTTTTTTCTTCTTTATCCTTTAATTCCCTTACCCACTAAGCTATATTTTGCCACTAGGTGGCACTGCTCATCCACTTATAGTGTAAAGACCACTTCATTCATTTTTCTCTTTTCTCCCAAGCAATCCCACACACACAGCATATTTACCCCACTGGCCTGCTTTGTCTTGTGCATAGTTTTATTACCTTTCTCTCCCCAGACTAGACTCACCTCTGCTGTTCCTGTACTTCCTCTAAGCTCCAACATTTCAGCTACAGCTGGCTGACTGGTTTCTGCCAGCCACCTTTCTCCAGCTCTTCCCACTCCGTTCGCCCTACGGGCTCACTCCACTCCCCTACCCTGCCCCCAATTTCCACCCGTCCCCACTACTACTACATTTATTTCAACACCAAACCCCTCCCTCTCACAACTAACCAACCATCTCCACTCTGTAACCCTTCCCCTCTCTACCTCCAACTGCCAATCACAACCACCCCAACGCCGCCCATCAAAGTCCCTATAAACTTCTATTTCTACTTCATCTACACACACATACATCTACCCTACTCATTTTATACTACTAATATACACATACACTCCTCTACCATGACTTGCCTTCTACTGCAAACATTTCTCACCCATTCTATCTGCATTCTATTCTTACTCTCTTTATACCACGCTACTTCCTACTCCTATAACCAACTCCACCCCTCCTTCCTGTCCTACCCCCCCCACTCCCAACCTCCTTCCTCATCCTACTAAAACACACTTCCACAACATATCTGCCACTCTAGTTCAACCCAACTGGCTCCACTACTTCAGAATACCCCCCAATTAAATATTACATACCTAAACTAATACCCTACTGTCCACAACTATTAAAGACCAAATCAAAAATACTACTACACTTCCTCAACTACCTCTGCTTAGCAGGGGACATACACCCAAATCCTGGACCAAATTCTTCCTATAGTCCCAATCTCCCTGTCACGAGCAGTAAAACCAACCAAAAATACCTCAATTTCTTCACCATCAATGGCCAAAGTCTAAGAAATAAAGTAGCCCGCTTTCATGCTTGGTTTAACTACAACCTACCCGACATTGCAGCCATCTCAGAAACCTGGTTAAAACCTCCCTCCTGGATTCCAATCCATCAGACACGACCGCTTAAACAGAAAAGAGGATGAGGTAGCCTTAATCTACTCTAAGCTGCTGTCCATCACTCCCTACCCCAATCCTATCCCTCCATTTAACAATGCAGAACTAGTAACAGGCCTACTAAAACTAAATAACCACAAAAGCATTTGTATCATTGCCCTCTACATTCCCCCTGGTAATAACACCACTACTCTTGAAGAAATTCTCCTCTGGACCTCTGTCAATATTAAGCTAGAGACCTTCATACTTGGAGATGTAAATATCGACTGGAGTAAAATCAACAACCCAAATCCCACCATATCCATTAACTTATTTAACTATACCCAACTAACTCCATTACCAGACCCAACAAAACAAACCCCCCAGGTACCACAGTAGACTGGATCCTAGTATCCCATCCTAATAAAGCCTTAAACTCTGGCATTATACTTGACCCTATTGGAGACCACTTGCCAGCTTTCATCCACTGAGCTACCCACTCCTCTCCTCACCTACACCAATATATTCACATACGTAACCTCACAAATTTCAACCCCATTACTTTGACTCCCTAAAACAAACAAACTGGAACCCCCTAAAAACTCCACCACTAGACAACACCGTAGAATTTTTCACCTCAACCTTCTTAAACATCCTCAACTCCCTAGCTCCACCAAGAACAAAAAGAGTAAAAACCAAGACTGCCCCCATGGCTAACCAAAAATACCAAAAAAACCTTATGCTACAAAGATATAAATTCTGGAAAACATACCACCAAAACAAGCAGCCAGAAACTTTTCTTAAATATAAACAACTTTGCAACCTTGTTAAAAAACAAATCATCAGAGACAAAAAGTCCTACTATATCAAACTCCAGTCTAACCAATCAAAAAACCCCAAACATTTCTGGAGTTCCATTAATTCTCTTCTCAACCCAGGTACCAAAAACAATCCCAGCCCTGACACCAGCAAATCTGATCCTAAAATAGCCTCTCTATTCAACTCCTTCTTCACCAACTCCATAGCAGAACTGACCAAGACCTTCCCTAACAATAACCCTTCCCCTCAACCTATCCCAATCTTCCCCACCCCCTACATAACCCCCGGCCCCCAAGCCTCCTCCAACATTTGAACTTAAACCCATCTCAACCTCCCACATAAAAAAATGCTCTCTAAATTAAAACCATGCTCCAATGCCCCTGACAATATCCCAACTTCCTTCCGAAAAATAGCCACAGATGGTATCGCTCATCCCACTAGCATCTTGATCAACAGATCAATGCAGGAATCTTATGTGCCCAAATTATGGCATGCTGCTTTTATTCTACCTCTCCATAAAGGAGGCAAAAACAATAGCATCTCCAATTACCGCCCCATAGCTATCCTCTCCCCAATCTCAAAACGTATGGAAAAATGCATCCACCTTCAGCTTATGACATTCCTAGCCAATCACCAACTAATCACTCCAACCCAACACGGCTTCAGATCTGGTCATAGTACTATCACTGCCCTTCTCTCCTTCTTAGACACAACAAATCTTGCCCGGGACTCTGGAAAAATAGTATCTACAGTTCTACTAGATCTGTCCAAGGCATTCGATACCATCTCCCATACCCACCTCTTGAACCATCTTTCAAACAATCTCTCCCAGAATACCTTATCCTGGTTCTCAAGCTACTTCTCTGACAGGTCTCAAGCTGTGAAGTGGGGGAAAGACACCTCAACCTTCCTTCCTACTCCCACTGGGGTACCTCAGGGATCCATACTTGGTCCAATGTTGTTCAACATCTTTAAGAATGATTTCTACAAAGCCATACCCAACACCAAAATTGTACAATATGCATACGATTCAACTTTAGTCTGCTGCGCCTCTATCCTCTCAGAGCTTCAAACAGTGACCCAAACTGCTTTCTCCTCCACTGAAAACTGGATGCCCAAAAACCACTTCTCACTAAATGCCAACAAATGCAAAATACTACTATTCTCTCCCTCAAAAGTTTCCCCTTTTGATAAAAACTCGTTCCAAATTATTAGCCAAAACAACTCTACTACAGAGGTTGTTCCCTTCGCTAAACTACTTGGGGTTACTATTGATGAATACCTAAAATTCAACACTCACATCCAGCAAAACATTAAAAAAATCCATATAAAACTTGGTATGCTATACAAAAATATCCACTTTCTCTCTCGTCCCACCAGACAAACTCTCGCCACTACCTATCTACTCCCCTCACTAATGTATGGCGCTCCTCTACTAACAAACTTATCTGCCTCTCTCTC
Organism: Protopterus annectens; assembly: GCF_019279795.1. Taxonomy (NCBI): domain Eukaryota; kingdom Metazoa; phylum Chordata; order Ceratodontiformes; family Protopteridae; genus Protopterus; species Protopterus annectens. Next base: position 653,961,754 of record NC_056744.1, read on the forward strand.
CTCTAAATTAAAAGTTTGTTATAAAAAGATTTCTAAATTTGCCGCCAAATTCTCCTCCCATCATTGTACTGCCCTTCATTTGTTAAATTGGCTTGAGCTCTCCAACCATCTAGACTATCACCAAATTACTACTGCCCATAGACTAATTTTTCAACCTACTAAGTGCCAAGCACTAACCAACATCTTTCAACCTTACTCCCCTCAGAGAACTCTAAGATCTACTCACCAAAACCTAATCACTGTCTGCAAACCCAATTGTCCTGCTGGTCGCTTCTGCTATCCTTTCCTTAGCTAAAAAATGGAATTCTCTTCCTTCCTCTCTAAGGACTTGTGAAAACTTTGAAAACTTTAAAACTCAGCTACATTCTTACCTTTCCTCTATCAGGAAATGCAACTGCACTCTCCCCACCTAGCCTAATAATCTATCCACCCTTGACTAACTCAAGAGTACAAGCTAACCTAACATAAATGTACATATTGTAAATAACATAACTGTACATATTATAAATAACCTTTCCCACCTTTTCTCTCTCTTTTCTTTTTAAGTCTTTATTCTCTCTCACTATTAAGTTACCACTGCCATCCTAAATATTTAGATATGTAACCAAAGAATTTATTCCTGTTCTCTGGCATAAAATGAAATTGTAATTGTGTTTCTTTACTATGATTGTAACTGTAACCACACTATGTAATGTGGAGCTTTTCTCCCTGGGCCTCCACTGAAAACGGGCTCCCTGAGCCCAGTGGACCTCCCCGGTCATCAAAATGGAAATAAATAAATAAAAATAAATCTGTAAACCTCCATCTCAGTAACCCCAAACTTGCATACCAGCACATATCCCTTATTAGCTACTTTATTTTCCATCTGTCATCCTAAACTGTGGAAGTATTCATTTTTGTAATCCCAAACTTGCGTACCTAGAACTATCTCCTGTTAGTTGTCTTATTTTCCTATTTAAAAGCTATAAAGCAGAAATGCACATCTGTAAAACATAGTGTACTACTTATGCTGGCCAAACACTACTTATACAGTGGAGTATGGACAAACTGTACTTTATCTACCCAGTTCAACCATCAAATAATCTTAATTATTTTAATCTTTCTCTCTCCCCCCAATGTAGTGAGCATATAGTATATGTCTGACAATTCTTGCTGGAAAAGTTATTATCTCACTGCAAGGGAACTTCTACAGCTGAATTTCATTCCAGTTGCAAAAGTACAAAAGAAGCAATACCTTCAATTAAAACCTATACAAGGCATTTTCCAAGAATCAAATTAAACTTAATAAAACAGCTTGTTTCCCTCAGTTCTGCATCATCTGCACTGTAGTGTTAAATCTGCTGGAGGGACACCCCCACCCATATCCACAGGCCTGACATTGATGAAGGTGAAGCTACATAAACACTTTAACATATTTTACTCTAGCAGTATAACATTTTCCTGATAAAACAATAAAAGCCCTTAACAAAATTAAACACTGTGACACATCAAAGTATTTAGATTTCAGAGACCTTGTCTTTGTATCCATAAACATTCTACCTCATTGACTGTTTTTGGTGGAAAACCATCTGTGAGGAGGAGTAACTGCATTCCACTGAAGTACATAGGATCATAGGAAGTTACTAGGCTACTGGCCCGGAGGCCCTTACAAGCCTAACCAAGAATTTAGCCCATGTTCCAACAAGTCAGTACCCTATGTCATTGTCCAGCAGGGACATAGGTAGAGTCCCAGGGGTGTATTTTCTGTTCCCCATCCAGTTATCCAGGTTGCACTTAAAAAGGTTTAATGAGGTACTCTGCTTTATGTGGAGATGGAGTCTATTCCACCAAACAGGGAGTCTCTGGGACATTAATCAGTCCTGCCAATAAGTCCTATTGATGTCACAGACTAGGTTGAGGTCTCGCGTGTGGGTTACTCAAGTGGAGCTTGACTTGCGGATATGCAGCAGTCCCATCAGTGCGGGGTCTGCCATTGCCTTGTATGCCAGACAGAAGTCACCTCTGAGGAGTCTGTAGGAGACTGAATAGAGGAACAGGGTTTTTAGCCTGTGTAGGGCAGATGTTGGGAAGCCCTGGATTCTCAGGGCGAGAAATCTCTGTGGTCTCTCCAGCTGCTGCAAGTGATTTGCGAGGTACATGCCGAAAGGGGCACTGTATTCAATAATCGGTCTTATAAGGGAAGAACACAGGGATGTTATGACCACCTTGTCCCTGGATGAGATACCCTTACTAATGAGGTGGGTCATGTAGAAAGCTTTCTGTAGAACGGAGGAAATAGTCAGTTTGCTATCAACCTGGGCTCCCAAGTCCCTCATGACTGTGTGCTTAGTGCCTTATTATCAATGTTATGTTTTGTGGGGACGTCATTCTCCCCAAAAGGGATGATGATGCTTTTTTGGCATTCAGTTTGAGGCCATGTTTCTGGCACCAGTCATTTGTTTGGGTGAGACCCTCTTGAAGGATGTCCACATCACTAGGGGAATTGATGACAGCACCCAGCTTACAGTCATCTGCAAACATGGTCGGCCATAGCCCACTAGACTTGGCCTGCACCTCTGAGAAGTATATTCCAAACAGCAGATGCCTCAAGACCGATCCCTGGGGTATACCGTTTGTTACGGATCTACTACTTGAGATGGCTTCCCCTATTTTGACTAGCTGGGCTCTATCGGTAAGCCAGTTTGCTACCCATCTGGTAACATATGGATTGATGCCAAGTTGAGAGTGTTTATCTATTATATCTGAGTGGGGAATAGTATCGAAGGCCTTGGCCAGGTCAAGGTAGGCGGTGTGCACCGTCTTCCCCTTGTCTATGGCCTTGGTGATGGTCTCAAAGAAGTCGACCAAATTTAACAGGCATGACTTCCCCTTGACAAAACCAAACTGAGTTGGATCAACTGTGTGGAGGTTGCCAATGTCCTTGTTAATGAGGTCCATGATAATCTGCTCCATGGCCTTGCAGATCAGGCTAGTTAGGCTGATGGGTCTATCATTTCCTGGATCTGTGGACGCTCCACCCTTGTGCAAAAGGATGACAATAGCTATCCTCCACTCACAGCTTCTTAGGCGTGTACTAGGCTAATGGCCATGGAGCCTTTACAAGCCTACTCCAAAAACATTGCCCAGGCACAGTGGCACCTGATGTTAGTTCGCAGTGCCCCTATTCAGTAGGGCAACTGGTGTAATCCCTGAGGTGAACTTTCTGTTACCCATCCACTCGTCAAGATTTCTCTTGAAGAGGGGCTGTGAGGTGCTCCGCTTGACATGTATGGGAAGCTTATTCAAGATTATGGGCAGTCTTTGGGAGATGAAACTGTCCCTACAGCATGACCTGTTAATTATGGTAAAGTGGTTGTGATCTCTGGAGCGTGTGGCATGTGGAGATTGGAATTTCCTTAGGCATAGCATTTCAAGTAGGGCTGGATCAAACATGGCTTTGTAAGTCAAGCAGAGATCACCTCTAAGTAGATAAGAGACTGAGAACAGCTGAAGTTTCTTGAGTCTGTCCATGTACGTCATGTTTTTAAGGCCTCGGATCCTTTTTGTGATGTACTTTTGTGGCCTTTCCACATGTTGTAGGTATCTGGTCAGGTAGATGCCAAACGGGGCATTATATTCAATGATTGGTCTAATGAGGGATGAGTAGAGAGGGATGATGACCTCTTTCTTCCTGGATGCGAAACCTTTGGTTATAAGATGTGCCACGTAGAAAGACTTTCTGACCACAGTGGCAATGTGGTGGTCGAAGGTGAGGTGGTTGTCGACCTGGGTGCCCAGATCTCTTCAGTGTTCAGTGGGCTCCCATCAAAGTGGCAATTCATGGGAACCACTTTTTTTCCAAAGGGGATGACAACACATTTTTTGGCATTAATGGTTCCAACACCAGTCACTGGTTTCAGAGAGGCTATTTTGTAGGATGTCTGCATCACTTGGGGAGTTAATAAAAAGAAGTTATGTCCTTACCATAACGTTCCATGTGGAGTGTTCATCTCGCCTTGGTTATTACACATGGGTTCGGAGCCGATCCTCGGCTCCGTGCCGGCCGACTGCAAGCTCGCATCGAGAAGAAGCTCGAGGACATCCAATACCCACAATCCCCCTCTGCCTTTACCTCAGATCTAGTTTGCAAGCAAACCAGACATAAAGCACTCACACATGCCAACTATATACAAAAAAGTACATATATACAACATACCAAGAGTATGATAGTCACACTAATACTGCAACAGCAGAAGGAGAATACTCCAGACCAGGCACCAAATTGAACGTTCTTCCTGAGGGTGGGAAGGGTGGGAGTGTAATAACCAAGGCGAGATGAACACTCCACATGGAACGTTATGGTAAGGACATAACTTCTTTATGTGAGAGTGTTCAATCTCGCCTTTGTTCTTACACATGGGTAGCGTCCCTAGCTCCATGATCCTGAGGAACTCAAGGGAGAACGTTCTTGAGCACAGTGGAACCAAAGGTTGCCCTATCCCTAGAAACCCTGTCCACTTTGTAATGAGAGATAAATGTATGTGGTTTAGCCCAAGTAGCAGCCGCACAAATAGTGTCTAAAGGTAAGCGAGCTGCGTGAGCCAAAGATGTAGAAACTGATCTGTTGTTGGCTTTCTGTAGAAACTTTGCAATCAGGGGAAATGGAGGAAAAGCATATAGGAGACCCGGGGGCCAATCGTGTACCAGCGCGTCCCTGGGGACTTCCCCTGGAGGGGGTAATAGGGCAAAGTAGCTCCTGCATTTGGCGTTCATTGGAGACGCAAACAGATCGCAGGTAGGCTGGCCCCATTTGCGAAAAATCCTTCTCGCAACTGACTGTTTGAGGGACCACTCGTGAGGCAATAGTATTGCCCTGCTCAGCCTGTCGGCTATGACGTTGGATGACCCCGGGATGTGCGTTGCGATCAGAAAGCGACCGGTGGACTCTGCCCATTGCCAAATTCTCATGGCCTCTCTGCATAGTTGGTAAGACCTGGTTCCCCTTGCTTGTTTATGTACCAGACTACGGACATGTTGTCTGTCTGAACTGCAATGGTCCCTGGAGGAAGAAGGGGAGCAAAGTGTTGCAACGCCAAAACACTGCCCTCAACTCCAGAACATTGATGTGCAGATTGTACTCCAGATTGGTCCATTCGCCTTGGACTGTCTGTCCCTGAAAGATGCCCCCCCACCCTATCAGGGAAGCGTCCGTGGTTATCATCGCTGACGGTGCGGGTAGCACAAATGGTCTTCCGCTGGATAGGTTGCAAGTCTGTAACCACCACATTAGGTGTGATTTGCATGTTTTCGTTATCAATATTTCGTGAGTCAGTGGAAGTTGTTGGAATGACCATTGTGCAAAGAGAAGCCATTGTAGCACTCTCATGTGCAGTCTTCCCAATGGTATCGCAATGAGAGAAGCTGCCATGAGACCCAAAACTTTCAGAACAATTTTTGCTGGGGACTTTCTGGACGACAGAAGAAGGGAAATGTTGAATTGAAGTGCTACTATTCTTTCTGTAGGAAGTTTTAGAACTAACTGACGCGTATCTAATTCCGCTCCTATGAATAAGATATGCTGTGATGGCTGTAGCAACGATTTTTCGAAATTTACTGAGATGCCAAGGTGTGTACAAAGTTGTAGGGTATAATCCCTGGCTTGTATCAGTTGACGCCTGGTGGTGGCAGACAGGAGCCAGTCGTCCAGATACGGAAACACCTGGAATCCTAGGCACCTCAGATGAGACGCTACCACTGCCATGCATTTGGTGAAGACCCTGGGGGCTGTGGTCAGACCAAAGGGCAGGGCTCGAAACTGATAGTGACTGGCTCCCAGCCGGAAGCGCAAATGATCCCTGGACGCCCTGGCCATTTTGATGTGGTAGTATGCGTCCTTCAGATCTATTGAGCACATCCAGTCGTCCTTCTTTAAGAATGGAAGGATCGATTGAAGCGTGACCATCCGGAACTTTTCCTTCTTGACAAAGGTGTTTAGATGACTTAGGTCCAGAATTGGCCTCCAGTCCCCTGTTTTCTTTGGAACTAAAAAGAACCTTGAGTAAGTTCCGAATCCTATTTGGTCCGCCGGGACTGGTTGGATGACTTTTTTCTAGCAGCTTTGAAATTTCTGTAGCTGCTGGCTCTCGCAGATGGGGTGGTACATCTGGAAGTTTTCTTATTGGAATGGGGGTGGATAGAAATGGGATTTTGTAACCTCTGGTAACAACGCTTTTTACCCAATTGTCTGAAGAAAGGTTTTGCCAGGCCTGAGGGTATAAAGCTAAGCGACCCCCGACTGCCTCCAGAGCAGGACAGTCGGGCCTCCTCTCAGGAGTGCTGAAAAGGTTTGCCAGGGAGGTTATCCCTGTCACCTTGGTTTTGCGGACCCCCTCTGCCGCCAGGGCGGCGTCTTCCACCTCTGCCCCCCCTCTGCCTCTAGAGGGGGCATCACCCTGTGTGTTCGGGAAAGATCCTTGGGGTTTTCGAAACCACATTTTCCCACCACGTTGCCCTTTGGGGTACGGTCTGGAAGGGGTGGAAAACGGACTCCGACAGCAGACAGAGTCTTTCCCTCCTGTTCACACCGGGTAAGGGTCTCCTTTACTTTAGGGCCAAAAAGTGTGGCTCCGTCAAATGGGGCATTAGTAAAGGAAGACTTGAAGGCTTCCGCAAATGAACATAAGCGCATCCAGGATTGCCTACGAAGAGCAATCGCTGAAGCCGCTGCCCTACTCGATCCTTCGGCTGCATAGGATATCAGCCTCATGGATGAGTTCACAATGGACGTAAGGGTGTTGAGATGCGCTGTTACTTTCTCTGAGACAGCGGCATCTGTAGCACCCTGGAGGGTATCTCCCAACTCTTTGACTAGATCCCTCTGTAAACGTGTAAAATGAGTTAAATAGTTCAGGGAACGCATGGAAAAAGCTGCTGAACTGAAAATGCGCTTCCCGTATCTGTCCAGGTCCTAGAATCTTTGTTAGGCGGATGGACAGATGAGGAAGACTCCGACATCTCCTTTTTCGTGGCCGCTGCCACCACCATGGCATCTACTGGAACTCCTTTGGTGAGGTAAGCTTTGTCCTGTGGTGCCGTGATGTACTTATTCGGCTTCCTAGGGACTGGTTCCACCGTGTCAGGAGTCTCCCACGCCCTTCGAGCAATTAATTCCATTAACTCATCAAAGGGCGGAGTGACCCAGGAGGAGGAAGGACGGGCACCAAATGCCTTCAGCAAAACTGACTCATCCTCAGAAGGGGGGAGGGCTTGCCAGTCACCTCTCTGTTTTAGGATCTCCAAGATGTCAGAAAAAGAGACATCTTCTGTAGGTGACTTAGGGGACCCTTCTGACTCATCTAAATCAGTATCAGATGTCAAGGATTCTTGTGGAGAATCCAAGTGTCTCCTCTTACACAGTCTTTTCCTAGGAACTTCTTCGTGGGGAGCATCCGAGGAAGAGGGGGCACCCTCCAGGGGTGGCTGAGACACTGGTGCCCGACGCTTGGACGTGGCCGTGGGTGCAGAGGAGGATAACGGTCCTTTGTGGGGAGGAGAAGCTGTACCTGCTGATGTGGTTGTCTGGGTAGACAACACCTTCCTCATGAGGTCGAAGGCCCCCGGGTCCCGAGTCGAGGTATCCCCCGGTTCCGAAGAAATGGGAAGAATCCCCGAAACAGGAGCCGAAGGCACCGACCCCGAGGACGGAACCGAATCGATCCATGCCGAGGCCCCGAGAGGGAGCGTCGGAACCGAAACATCGGTCCGACTCGGTCCCGGAACCAAGGCCGGAGCTTCGCCCCGAGACTCGGTACCGGATCGGATGGAGTCGAGGTAAACGGTGCCGACCGAGAAAGGACGGTTCTGGCACCGAGGGCTCCACAAACATCAGTTCAGCTTCTTCCGGCTCCGAAGACTGGACAGGTCTCGGAGGAGGAACAGATGGAGATAGTGGCAGGCCTTCAAGTCTCGACATCAACTGAGAGGAGACCGAGATAAGCTTGGACAGGGCCGTATGCTCCATCAGTTTCTGCACCACACGGTCCACGTCGGTGTCGGAAAGGGGCCTAGAAGAACGAGTCGAAGGGATTGAAGACGGAGCCGACCTCAACAGAGTCGGTGGAGGGAGCTCCGTCACCGGTTCCAAGACTCGAGGCTCGGAAACTGCCAACAGTTGAACACTCGGCCCCGAAGTCTGTGGAACCGGTGATCTAACTAGACCCGAAGAACTCGGAGCTGATGACTTTGGCTCCGACGCCGACCCTTCAAGACTTGGATGCCTGGTCTGAAGCATCCAGAGCCTCCTGGAAAGAGGGTTTCAACAATCCTCTATCCATCAGTTTCCTGCGCCTATCTGTCATGACCCTCCCACTAAAAGAGTGACAAATAGAGCAGTCCTCTTGTAAGTGGAGAGGGCCAAGACAGTAGACACAGGAACTGTGGTTGTCTGTGACCGACATCTTTTGGCCACACTGACAACGTTTGAAGCCAGATTTTATTTTCTCAGACATACTGACAAAATGCAAGAGACAGTCCAGTCCAGTAAAAGTCAAATCCAGTAACAGTGTCAAATCCGGTAATAACAGTCCGTTTGATAATAGCTTAAAAAGCAAGACTACAACAAGTTTCTAGTCAAAAGTGTCAAATCCGGTGATAACTGCTTAAAAAGCAAGACTACAACAAGTTTCCAGTCACAAGTGTCCAAGTAGGGGTGGTAGGCCCCGAAAAACTCTATACCCGAAAGTTAACTAAGTTAAACTTATTCTAAGGTACAGAGAATTCCTAATCCACTCACACACCTAACTCTTATACTTTAAGTAACTAGATTGAAGAAAATTTTTGAAATTTAAACAGAATAGATAAAAATCTTATCTGTAAAGCCTCGAGCTAGTCTCCAGAGATGCGTATGCAGCAGCGGCAAACTAGATCTGAGGTAAAGGCAGAGGGGGATTGTGGGTATTGGATGTCCTCGAGCTTCTTCTCGATGCAGAGCTTGCAGTCGGCCGGCACGGAGCCGAGGATCGGCTCCGAACCCATGTGTAAGAACAAAGGCGAGATTGAACACTCTCACATTGACTCTTAGCTTGCAGTCATCAGCAAACTTGGTCAGCCAGAGTCATTCTGTATTGGCCTGGACTTCTGAGAAGTAGATGCCAAACACAGATGTCGACATGATTGGCCCTACCCCTCATCTCAGTTCTTCGCCAGCTACTACAGCTTCATTTCAAACCAAAGTCGCTGCAATACTGCCTGCCGCAGTTAACTTGGGGGTATGTTAACAGTAATCTAGCAGCTTGTGTTACTGTCTTCAAAATTAACAGGACTCGTCTAACCTCCTGTCTCACTGCAGTTTTATAGATTATTTTCCTGGTACTTACTCCACCATGTGACAACCCACTCCAATCACCCTTTGCTATGCTTGGGCTTCACTCAGCTCCCCTACCCCCAATTCCCACACCCCCCCACTACAACTAAACGTATACCTCACTTATTCCTCCTCCTCAAATCATCCTCCTATCATGTGCCTAACTGTAATACCCAATCACAACCTGTTCTCATACCATCCCCACTTCGGTTCTAAATTCCTTCTCAAATCTTACTCCGATCCCTACCCATCAAAACCTACCTATTCTCCGCACTATCATCACTGCTCATTACCTCACCATACTACAAGGTTTATACAACACTACCTGTGCTGTTTCCCTCCTGTATCACCTTATTTATCCTCCCTCCTCTCATCCCTAACATCTCCACCAGTAGTAATAATAATCAAGAACATCTTAACCATTACTTCATCATCACCTATCAACCATCTTCCCACTAGCGGCTCAGAATCTCTTCAAGCTTATTTCCGATAACTCCATTCCACTGTTGCAACCCCAGAATACTAAAAAATGTCAGTCAAAATGTCAAGGTAATACTTCTATCCATCTCTGCTAAAAATGCCACAATAAACAAACTATCTTTCTCCAACATACATCAGTGTAGTGATATCCACCCCAACCTGATCCCAAGCAAACCCCAAACCAAAGAATACACCCTAAAAGTTTAAAAATAGTCACTCTAAACCTTAGAAGCATATGCAACAAAATCACATCTTTTTATGCCAGAAATGACAACACTGACATCCTAGCCACAACAGAGACATGGCTAAAGCCTGAAATATAAGATGCTAAAATACTACCCTTGATTATATTATTATTAGGCTCGACAGAACACACAAAAAAGCAGGTGGAATAGCTATCATCTTTCCAAATATGCACACAGTTAACACCCTATACAGGCACAATCTCATATTCTAGAAAAGCAGAAATCCTAATCTCATTCCTAAAATTAATAAGGACAAGAGCATGTGCATTGGTGTGCTATATATCCCCCCAGGACAGAGCATTCCAATACTTGAAAACATACTATCCTGGATAGATACAATCACAAACGAAATTATCCTCCTGGGTGATATAAACATAGACGGGAAGTCTTTATCTGCAAATTCAGTAATCAACAGCATGAACCTCTTTCGATTCACTTAACTTATTAATACATCAACAAGATATGGCAAAAATAACTTTCAACAATCTAATTTTACCTCCTCAGTATCCTTCCCTGATACAATAAGTGACCACCTGCCAGCTTATACTCATAGGTGTATTACATAACTAACAAAGAAACACAAGTTCAAAAGTACATGCAAACTCTCAAATTTCTCCAAACAGTCTTTCACTGAATCTCTCAAAGCAGTTAACTGGTCCATCCTAAAAACACTCCCCTTAAACGATGAAGTTGAACACTTCAATGTGGTATTTCTAAAGATTCTTAACACCTTGGCCCCATAGCATACAAAAGCAATTAAAAACAACCATAACCCCATGGTTCACCAGCCAATGCAAACTCCTTATGAAAGACCAAGACAAAGCATGGATTAACTTGCAGAAAAAAAAGACAAAAACTGGCAACTATTCAGGCAGCTACAAAACCAAGTCAAGAAACAAGTTAAGAGAGATAAAAAATCTTATTATACTCAACTACAAGATAGCCATAAAACGATCACAAAAAATTCTGGTCCTCTATACCCGATCTTACCAACCCAGGTACAAAAAAGGATCAAAGCCTACACCCAGACATTCCTCCTATTCAAACAGCTACATATTTCAATACATACTTCATAGAATACATAGCCAACTTAACCTCAACCTCACCTAACACACCCCCTTCCACTCAGCTAACTCCCCCTACCTTAGACCCTAGCATATCTCCTTCACAAAACACACCTAACTGCAACCTCTCAGATATACATGCAAATAACTCCACACTCTTTTCCTTTCAACCACTTTCAATAACTCTCATAAAAAAGCTTTTACATAAGCTAAAAACATTCTTCCTCCTCGCTGACAACCTTCCCGTGGAATACCTAAATCTAGTTACAGATGCAATAACATACCCAATCAGCATTCTTATTAACAGAAAAGAATCCTGTCTCCTTAACTTATGGAAAATGGCACATATTTCTCCCTTATATAAAGGAGTAATTCTACTCCATCCATCCATCCATCCAACCTCAACCCCTTTTCCCATTTTGCACATGGGGTCAGGGTGTCACTTCAGCAGTGACAATCATCTCGAGCCAAGGTTTTACACTGCTGTCATTCTACTGATATTACAAACTTCCATCCCATAACCATCATGTCTCCCCTCACTAAAATCCTTGAAATATGCAGACATCAACAACTTCTCCACAATCTCTTACAAAATAAGCTAATTACAAATATGCAACATGGATTTTGGCCAGACCACAGCACCTCCACTGCATTAATATCACTCTCAGACACTGTCAATAAAGATAGAAACTCTAATAAACTTTTTATCTGCAGGATTTCTATAGTTATCAAAAGCCTCTGACATCTTCTCTCACACTAAACTTCTCAATCAGCTTTCCACCCTGGGTCTGTCATATCTATCTCTTCAATGGTTCTCTAGCAACCTTGCCAACAGGAAACAAGCTGTAAAATGGCAAGGACCCATCTCTGCATACCCCCATCTCTGCATACCTTCCCACAGGAGTCCCACAAGGATCCATCTTTGGCCCTTTACTAGTCAATATTTTTTATAAATAACCTACCATCTATAATCTTGTGAAGACACCTTGATTCAGTATGCTAACACTACCATCATCTGATCATCAAAAACCTTAACTTACTCCAGAAAATCACTCAACAAGCTGTCATTTTCAATGAAACCTGGGTCACAAGAGCAAAACTCTTTATCAACCCCAAAAACTAAACTCCTCCTCTTTACTCTAAAAAAATTCACACCCCTAACAAAGCATCTTTCAAAATCTTTTTGGCAAATGGCATTGAAATTGAATTAGTCCACCATATGAAACTATTAAGAGTCATAATAGTTGATAATCTTAAATTTGACCTCCACATCCAAAGCAATATCAAGAAAATCCATCAATAGATAAGTATGCTGTATAGAAACATTTCCTGAGCACACCCACAAAAGTTACTCAAGCCAGAACTTACCTTCTGCTCTCCCTACTCTATGCAGCACCAATTCTGACCAATTTACAAACGTCCATTAAAACAAACTTGAAAGCTGCTACAACAAAATTGACAAGTCTGGTACTAATTCATCCTTTCTTTACCTATCACTGTAAAGCTCTGCATACCCTTAAGGTGGTTGGAACTCCCCCTCCACCTCTCTTACAATCAACTTATAACAACATATAAAATTATGCACAAACCATTAGCCCACAGGGCCTAACCTCATAACAGGCCAACGTGGAGCACAAGCTATAATAATGTGTGAAAAATGGCCAAATGTGGAACAGCCTATTTTCGCACTGCATGGAAATGTACCATTTCCAGGGTGCGTGGCTCAAGTGGTCTTTCAACCAAAAGCATACTGTACATTTGTGTTATCAAATTCTTCTATAAAAATTTCATATTATTCTAATTCAGTTATAAAGTTAATAGAAAAACACATTTTGCATCAGTGTGTATTTTCTGAAAAAAAAATATGACATTCTAATTTTTCACTCTTTGGATAAAAAAAAGAAGATATGTACTCACCATAACGTTCCATCTGTGTTGTCCATTTTCATTCTACCTCAACTTTTGAGTTCGGATCCGATCCTCAGATCCAACTTGGCCATCTGAAAGCTTGTGGTGATCACAAAAGCTCTTGAGTAACTGCCATACCCACAATACACCTCCCTCAATTACCTCAGATCTTGTTTGCTAGAAAGAATGATGAAAGAAAGGAATATGCGGAAATAAGCATATGAGACCATATTCTGGAGCTATATGGCTAAGTGTTCAATTTAGAAGGGAACATTAACTCTTCCTGGAGAGCTAGGGCAGGGGGGTTGGTTTGAGGGGTGTTGAGAAAGAATGAAAAGGAACAACACAGATGGAATGGTATGGTGAGTACATATCTTTTTTATCTGATGTTGTCAATTTTCATCACATCTTCAACCTTTGGGACAGAGTCCCCAGCTACCTAAAATCCTGAGCACCAAAGAACCAAATGCAGCCCTTCATCTTGAGATTAAGTCCAACTTCTAATGAGTCACAAATGTGTGGGAAGAAGCCCAAGTTGGTGCTGCACAAATGTCTTTCATGAAAGCTCTGTACTGAAAAACTGAAGATGTAGCCATGGCTCTGGTCGAAGAGCATGTAATGGTTTCGGTAAGATCATGTTTAATTTATTATAAATAAATAAATGAAATGCAGTCGTCAACCATTTGGACAACATTTTCTTGGTGACAGGCTTTCCTAGTTTAATGTCAAAAAAGGAAACAAATAACTGATCCGACTTTCTGAAACTCTCAATTCTGTGTAGGTAAAAACTAAGTTGTCTGTGGACATCTAATATGTGAAGAACATATTCACCTCTATTAGCGAAGTTAGGAAAGAAAACTGGTAAGTCAGTAGACTGATTAATATTCTTTTCAAAGACTACTTTTGGAAGAAAGGGAGGATTGGTTCGAAAAGTGACCCTGTCCTTGTGAAAAATCCAAGTAAGATGAATTGAAAGCCAAGGCCTGAATCTCCAAAATTCTCCTGGTGGAAATAATGGCAACTAGAAAAATTATTTTCCAAGAAATATACTTAAGATCACATTTTGCTGCAGATTCAAAGGGGGGTTGAGTAAGTTGTCGCAGTACCAAACGGAGATCCCATGGAGAAGCTGGATCTCTGAAAGGGGGTCTTAGGAGAGTACCTCTCAAAAAGGTCTTGTATAGTCTATGTGAAGCAACAGGGACTCCATCAAAACCCATATGGGAATCTGAAATGGCTGCTAGTTGGACTCTGACTGTAGAGCAGCTGGCCCCTTCCTTGAAGATCATTAAGAAATCAAGAACAGCATGTAAAGGAGCCGAAAAAGGGTCTAAATCAGACTGAGAGGCCCAGCAACAAAATCATTTCCACTTACTAGAATACAGCTTTCGAGCTAATGGGATGATAAGAGAATGAGTCTGACCGGGAAGAGAGCATAGGTTGTCTGGCTATTAATGAAACTGGAGAAGCCAGGCATTCAGCCTGAGACTGGATAAGTTTGGATGGGCCACGCCTGCCGGGTTAGAAAGGAGGACTGGAATTGGATCCAGAATCCATGGCTAATACAAGTGAGGCCAAAGGAAGGGGGAACCAAATCTGTCGAGGCCAACAGGGTGCAATGAGGATTACTTTGCTCTTCAACTTGGCAGCTTGCTGTAGAAATTTGGTGATCAGGGGAATTGGAGGAAAGGCATAAAGGAGGCCAGCGGGCCAATCGTGAATGACAGCATCCATCGGTGACTCCTCTTGTGGAGGGATCAGGGCAAAGTAACTGCTGCATTTGTTGTTTGGGGTAGGCAAAGAGATCACAGCAAGGTTGGTCCCACCATCCCAAAATCATGCCCATCACTTTCGGGTTGAGGGACCACTCGTAAGGCAGATGAATGTGTCTGCTCAACTTGTTTGCTAATACAGTGGCTACCTCTGGAATGTGCATTCAACTAGAAAGCGTCTGGATGAGACTGCAACACTCTTAGTGCTTCTCGACACAAGGGGAAAGGATCTGGTTCCTCCCTGCTTGTTGATACACCAGACCACTGGCATGTTTGGGTTGAAGTCATTCCTAGGGGAGAGCTGTTTGAAAGGCTTGCAATGCAAGAAGCACTGCTCTCACCTCTAGGATGTTAATATGCAGAAAGGCCTCCACAGGTGACCAAGTCCCTTGAACAGTCTTTCCCAGGTAATGCCCCCCCCCAACCCAGCTAAGAAAAGTCCATGGTCACTATGGCCTTGTGTTGGGGAAGAGTGAACAGATCGACTTGTAGAACCTGATCTGACTGAATCCACCATTTGATATCTCTCTTGCAAGTCTGGGTGATATGAATTCTGCTTGACATAGGATGATGAAGAAGTGACCACTGAGTGGCTAACATACACTGTAGAATCTGGCTAGATGAACTAGAGTTATTGCTGCTGCCATAGATCCTAGAGCCTGAAGGACCAAGTGGGCAGAAATGTTAGTACTGCAGATTATTTTCCTTACTTGTGATCTTAAGGTCTGAACTCTGGGAAAGTGGCATTGAAGCATTTATTGTCTTTGTTCTGAAATGTGCTCCTATGAATTTCTGGAGCACCTGTTCATTTTTATGTGATAGTATACATTCTGAAGGTCTATCAAGCACATCCCATCGTCTTTTTCCAAAAAAGGTAGTGCAGACTGAATCATGACCAACTAAAAACTGGTTTTCTGTACTGATTTCTTTAGGTTGGTGAGATCCAATATTGGTCTTCAGTCCCCTGTTACTCAAGATTCTTTTTGGTGCCAAAGATAAGTTCCGGATTCTATTTGGTCTGGTGGGACTTCCTGGAAGACTCTCTTCTTTTCTCTAGAAGCTTTTGAATTTGATGCGCTGGTTGTTCTGTCTGACTGGGTGGAACATCGGGAAACCTTTTTGATACTGGAGGTCATTGGAAAAATGGTATTACATATAGCCTCGGGATATAATCCCCTGCACCGAAGTATCTATTAATCCTAGCCAGGCTCTCTGATGCAGGGATAATTGACAAGAAACAACACTGCCTGTGACCCGTAGTCAGGAACTGCAAGTAGCACCAACTCAAATAATGACGACAGTTTACCTAGGTTTCGTCTTTAATGAAACAGACTTCTTCAGAACAAACAAGTCCACACACCCTGAAAATAATGAATAAATACTCTTCCACTAATTACATTCAATTAACATACCCATCCTCCAATATAATATGCAAATAAGCTTGTCTTCAACCTTAAAATATAATATAATATATACATCAAATGCACTCATACCAACATTACTATAGTAAAATCCATATTCCTAATAAACCTTCTTAATTCATATGTAAAAACATATAAGACATATAACACACTGTATAACATTACTTCACAATATATAAAACTTCCATACTCTGATGCAAAATTAGAAAAGCATATAAATAAAAACCACGACAATATATGTGTGTACAAAATGCATTCCATGCTAATTCCATTTTTATATTTTTATACATACCCCCATTAACCCATGACGTGTTTTAATTTTACAATGGGAGCTAAACTTATATCATTGATGCCTGGAAACACTGTGGCATCCAACCTTAGCTGCCACTTCATTTCACATTTATCAAGGTGCACATCTAAAACAGCACCTTGAAAGTCTTTTTTAATATGCTGTATTACACAAAATTTAAATTGATGACCAGAATTTTGTTCTATGTGCCTAACTAAAGCATTAGTGCTTCTCATATGCTTAATATCCAAAATGTGCTCACTAATTCTCTTTGAAGGCTCTACAAGTCTTTCCTACATAGAAAGCTGGGCATTGTGCACATTTTGCTAAGTAGACCACATTTTTGGTGAAACAATCAAAATGCCCATATATACCAATTACTTCAATCTTAGAACCAGTAACCAAAATGTACTGACATACATTACATCTACCACATTTAAAATTGCTCTTGACTCTGTTTGAATCACTCATGTCACCAAAACCACCTCCACCCCTTTCAAATAACTGCTTAAATGACCTTCCTTTTCTATATACATTTTTTGGGACCTTGTTCAATTTACTCCATACATGATTGTCTAATCTTAATAACCTCCAATTATTTTGAATAATTTCAACAATATGTTTAGTATCATAAGAGTATGTTGTGATAAAATATATTTCAGATTCCGGCATTTCAGTGGTATTTTTTATCGTATTACTTCCCCTTTTGTTAATTACATTTCCAGTATAATGATTGTTATTTATTAAACAATTCCCATTACCATTAATGGCTAATAATGCCATATAATTTCCTTCATTTCTTTTGCGTACTACCTCATCACCAATAGAATCACACAACCCAATAGGATAACCTCGTTTGACAAACATGCTCTTTATAAATTCCAACTCATCAATGAAATCCTGGTCCTCACTCACCATTTTGGCCACCCTAACCATCTAACCTTTAACAATGGCCTTTTTCTGATGGCTGGGATACCAGCTTTGATAAATCAAATATGAATTTGAAAAGGTGGGTTTTCTATAAATACCAGAAGTCAGACAATTTCTGACTTTGTCTACCATTAATTGAACATCCAAATATGATAACTCATCCCAACTAAATTCAAAAGTAAACTTCAAAAAGTCTACTGCATCATTTATGTATTCAATAAACATATTCATAATTTCCACACTGCCTTCCCAAATCACAAAAATATCATCCAAAAAGTGAGTGTAATGCCGAATATGTTGCATGTATTGACTGTCAAAAACAAACTGCTGCTCCCAGAAGGACATTACATAGTTGGCATATATGGGGGCACAAGCAGCACCCATTGCCACACCAGTAATTTGCTTAAAATAATGGCCTTCAAAAAATATATAATTGTTGTCTAATACAACTTCCATTAAGGTGACAAAAACATTGATGCGATCCTGTTCATACATCCCAGTTTTTACTAACTGAGCTTCTAACCACTGTAATCCAATGTCACTTGGAATCACCGAAAATAGATTACAAACATCAATAGCCAAGAGAATAGTTTGTTCACTTATCCTAACTATTCTAAGCTTCTCCAAAAAATGCCACGAACCCTTAGTGATGTATTCAAACTTCCTTATCCCTTTTTGTAGATGGAAATCCAAGAATTTGCTGATAAAACAAGTTTTACTTCTCTTTCCATCAACAATAGGCCTACATTTAACAATGCTTAGTCCTTTATGTAATTTAGGGATTCCAAAAATGCTACTCACCATTGGAAAATCATTTTTTAGATAATACTCAACCTCATCAATTTGTCCTTGCATTAATAAATCTTCTATCATTAAATCAATTTTTGAATATGCTATATGTACCTGATTTAAACTACTCTCCTCATAAGTGTTATCCCCTAACATACTTAACATATAGTTAGTATAATCATTCCTGTCCATGATTACCGTACCACTACCTTTTATCAGGCTTCATGAACCTAAGAGTTTTGTCATTAATTAATTCCTTCAATAAGGCTTGCTCATCTTTATTTAATTTGTTAACCCTGTTAAATGCTCTATTTTCAATAGTATTCCTACTTCTCCTCATGTATTCACTAATATCTAATGTGCATATTTTCTCATAGAACACCACGGTTCCATTTAAAGGGGGATTAAATTTACTTGGCTTTCTCAAAGCAAACCTTCCTTGTTCAACAGTATTTTCAAAAAACAACATAAGGTTCATTCTCCTAGTTAGCAGTTTTAAATCAATCAAAACTTCATTTAAATTTCCTTTCATCACTTGAATGAACGAAGATCCTTTTGATAATAATTGCGCATGTTCTTTACTTATTTCTTTGGTGGAATAATTATAAACTCGATAATCCCCATAAACATTGGGGATTATATGTGGACTATTCATTAATACAGCATTATCAGCCTCCTTCATAGCATCAATGACTTCTAATATTTGGCTTAGCTCCCCTTCATAACTAAAATTAAAATCTGTCACTGCTACATCACTTGTGACACTAGTAATATCATTGTAACCTAAGCAACCACAACTCATTGAATAACATACTTCATTTTGCCCCCCACCCACCTGTTGACCTAATACATCCAAGTTCATATTTTCAACATTATTCTCACTGTTAATAATAATAATATTCTGTTGTGGATGAATGGTCATTTCCAACCGCGGGTCTAATAAATCATCATCTCTAAACCCAGTCGACCGCATATTATCTTCTGGTTTTAATGTGGCATGAAATGCTTCACTAATTTTATCATTACACTCAGTAACAATTTCTGTTAGGTCTTTTTCATGAAGACTTGAACCAATAAGGTCAACTGCATCCAAATTAATATTATATGCCTGTTTGAAAGATATGTCAGCTTCACCTAATCTTATATCCAGCGACTGCAGTTCCAAACCAGGAGCATTTGTATTTCTAAATTTACCACTTGCTCTATTAACCTGTAAGCCACAATGTATAGGCACATCTACATCACTGCCACTGTCATCATAATCATAAGAACCTGAACTTGTGAGTAACCACCCCTCTGGTAAATTAACACCTTCACTGTTACCTACTTCAAATATTTGTTGATCAAATACACTCATGCTTGCATTACCTGTATTCACCTCACTGTTAGTAAACTTTGGAGATGAATAAATATACACACACATACACATTTTATATATATATATATATATATATATATATATATATATATATATATATATATATATATATATCTAAAGGGCAAGATCTACCAACAATGGTAGTCAGAGAATACACCAAAATGTATGGAGGGAGGGAAGTACTAAGGGTAGAACAGAAAATAGAAATATCAGGGTAAAAGGATATAATAGATGGAATTGTAAAATATCTGAAAGATTTAACAGATAGGATGAAGCTTCAGGAACATACTCCTGATATTGAATGGGCAGCAGTTAAATCTCAAATTAGAGGATTTCTTTTGCAAAAAGCCTCATATTATAAGAAAAGGCAAAACATTGATATTCAAAAACTAGAAACAAAAGCGAAGCTACTCGAGAAAGAACTGATTCAGAATTTTAATGCTCAAACAGAGAAGGAAATGTTGAAATGTTAAAGGGATCTCTTCTTGTTGCATAATAGTAGAGTAACACTTCAGGAGCATAGGTGTTTAGTGAAATATGCCAATAATGTTCAAATACCGTCAAAAGCATTGGCAAGGATTATAAATCAATCAAAAACAACTGTACATATTTCGGAAATACAATGCAATGACACAGTGTATTCTAAAACTGAGGATATTATTGACATTTTCAAAAAAAACTATACCAAGGTTTATGAGGGTCAAATTGATAGGTCTATACATAAACAGAATAAAAGATTCTTGCAAAAAATTAATTTTCCAAAATTAGAAGAGAGTCTGCAAGGTGATCTGATTAAACCTATATCTTCAGAGGAAATAGTATATGTAATTCAACATATGAAAGTACATAAGTCACCAGGTCCTGATGGTTTGACAGTTGAATTTTATAAAGAGTTTGCTGATAGTTTTGGTAAAATATTGTCCCATGTATTTAACTACATAATCAGGAATAAAATTAGTGACCCCCACCTTAATGCGTCAAAACCAATCTTTATACATAAAGCTAATTCAGACCCCCAAAGCCCAGATAATTACAGGCCAATAGCATTAATAAATGTGGATATGAAAATTCTAACTACCATTATAGCATGTAGATTAAAAAAGATTATGATCCATTTAATTTCTAAGGAACAGGCTGGATTTATGGCAACTAGACAAACTAGTGATAATACACTTACACTACATAATATGATGATGTATGCTAAACAAAACAACTCTAATATTTATGCCCTTATAATAGATGCTCAGAAAGCATTTGATAGAGTGGATATAAACTTTTGTTTGATGTGTTGCCTTATTTCAATATGCCACAGGAATTTATTCAGATACTACAAATATTATATAGTAATCCGTATACTACGTTATATATTAATAAGAGTTATTCTAAAAGAATACAGATTAAAAATGGTACACGGCAGGGTTGTCCTTTGTCCCCCTTATTGTTTAACCTTTATTTAGAACCTCTATTTTTATATATTAAGCAAAATTTGTATCATAATGCACCAATACTTTATAGGAATAAATTAGTAATGTCGGCATTTGCTGCTGATCTTATTATTTATTGTACAACCCCAATTTCTGATGGTGAAAAGATATTAAATGTTATAAATGAATTTTCAGAAGTCTCTAATTACAAAATTAATTTGGAGAAAACTAGTATTTTCCCGTTAAGAACCCCTAAACCTTTTTCATTAATGTCCATGGTGGGGAAGATATCATGTAAAAAAAATATAAAATATTTGGGTATTAGCTTCTCTACGGATAATAAGGACTTTTATAGTAATAATATTAAACGAGTATGGGAACTAATAGTAGCTGATTGTGGCAGATGGAGGAATTTAAGACTACCGGTACTGGCAAAAGTATCAATAGTGAAAATGAATATATTACCACAAATGTTGTATATCTTTAGGTCTGCTCAAGTATCAATTACAAAGACAGTTTTTAAACAAATTCATAAAGATCTAGCTAAATTTATTTGGGAGCCAAAGAAAACTAGAATATCGTATGAGAAATTAATGACCCCGAAGAGTACAGGAGGACTTGAGTTACCGAATTTTGAAGTCTACTATTTAATTGTGAATGCCAACAGGTGTTTAAGAATTGCTAATTACGAAGTAATTAGTACAAAGTGGATACCAACTTGGGTGGTCTTGAATTACAAGCATATTCTAGATCGGAACATAAATCCTAAAGCTTTACCCTTTTTGGATAAAAGTAGTTTGATAAAGTATGGGATTATGGACCACTTAAAAACATATGTGTCATCTTTGCAAAATTTATTCCAATCAGTAGACGTGTTGCAATATATGATGGTTTTTCAGCCTTTCCATAGGAATCCCAATTTTAAACTAAATAATCAGTTGATTGATCTTAGTAAATTCCCATTAATAGTTAATTTGACTCTGATTGATGTTTTTAATAAATTTCATTTATCGGCTTCGCAAGTTAGGCAGGAATTGAATCTTCCTAAGAGTTATGTGGTTGTCATGAGACAAATCAGAGAACTTGCTCTGAGTCATTTTGAAAACTTTAAACCGGTAGTCGGAATTGTGGATAAATGCTCTGAATTGTGGCAGGCTCTCCAACAGGAGGTCAAATTTATAACAACAACAAATAAATTAATTAAAGATTTAAAATTCCAGGATAAAATTTGGTTGTGCATATATTAGCACATAAATTACTCCTGAAGCAAAGTAACAAAAATATTAATAATCCGAAAATATGGGAAAAGGTTTTTAACATTATATTAGCGTAATACTGTTATTAGGAATATACTAAAGTTTGGATGTATATGTGGTGGACGCAAAGTACTTCTACAAATGTTTCGGCTTTGTTTTTCTTCCCTGGTGTCTTTTTTTTTGGAATAATGACAATTTTTATATGGAAGCATTTCATGTAGATACTGTATATAGTTTTGATAGTAATAGTAGTGAATTATGTGTGTGATTTTATTGTATTTTGAAAATATATATCAATAAAAATTTATTATGGAAAAAAAAAAGAAATATCAGGGTAAGGAAAAGAACAAATTTGTTTGGATGATAGCTTTTAAGAAAAACTAGAGGTAAAATAGAGAAAAAAAGTCAAAAGTAAATAACAATCAAACAGTAAGTCGCCTGAGAGCACAAGAAAGAAAAATGTCTTTCGCTGAAAGCAGCAAACAAGATCTGAATTAATCGAGGGAAGTGTATTGTGGGTAAGGCAGTTGCTCGAGAGCTTTTGTGATCATCACAAGCTTTCAGACGGCCAAGTCGGATCCAAACCCAAATGTTGAGGACAAAATGAAAATTATCATCATCAGATCATACTTTTTATCAACAGAAAGCATGATATTTTAATGCCAGGCATTGACTGAGTAGTGTACAGTGATTTAGCAAAAAAATCAAACTTTTACAAGACATGGGGCAAATCTATAAATCAAAATCAGGGACACTTCAAAAGTATGCATATATATCTATCTTAGAATAACTCTCCTCCCCCCACGCTGCCGTCCTAGTAATAAATCGGAACAAAACATTAGGAGATTACTACCCCATAGATTCCAACTTTGACGAAGAATCTGGGACAAGATCAAGCATACTGGGGGACAGTGTTGTTTTTTAACACATTATTTTAATTCACTTATAATGTCACTTGAACTACGTCATCAATGTCTGATATTGACTATAACCATTAGTGATGCAGCAGAAAAATAAAATTTTTGCAAGGGACAGGGCAAAAAACATGAAGCAAAATTAGGGATAGCTTGAAGCATAACTAAACATTTTAAAACAGCACTGATCCCCTTCCTCATACTACAGCCTAGCCCCCGATAATACCACTGAACAACTTCTGCAAAAAGTAGCTTTCAGTTTCTCTGTTCAAGAATCAAGGACAGAACCAAATGTTACGAGGGACAGTTGGCCTACAACCAAATACAATATACTGCATATTATACTTCACTCAGAAAGTTATTACAGCAATGCATTTTGCATCAGAATGTATTCTCTGAAGAAAAATGTCTGACATTAACTGTTCATCAGGAATTTATAAATAAAACTAAAACTTTTATTAGAGACGGGGCAAAACTAGGAGGCAAAATTTGGGATAGCTCAGAACAGATGTTTTTATATACATTTCAGAAGACCCACCCCCCCGCCCAAACTGATGCAGCTTAAATTAGCGGCTTTATTTGGCATCATCTGCAGACAATCCACCAATTCCAGCAGCCCAAGCACAAGATAAAAATAATGGATAAATAGTCCATGATGTTTGCAGATGACATTGTGATCTGTAGTGAGAGTAGGGAACAGGTGGAGGAGACCCTGGAGAGATGGAGATGTGCTCTAGAGAGAAGAGGAATGAAGGTAGCAGGACTAAGACATAATATATGTGTGTGAATGAGAGGGAGGATAGAGGAATGGTGAAGATGCAGGGAGTAGAGGTGGCGAAGGTGGATAAGTTTAAATACTTGGGATCAACAGTTCAGAGTAATGGTGAGTGCGGAAGAGAGGTGAAGAAGAGAGTAGAGGCAGGATGGAGTGGGTGGAGAAGAGTGTCAGGAGTTATTTGTGACATACAAGTACCAGTAAGAGTGAAAGGGAAGACCTACAAGAGGGTAGTGAGACCAGCAATGTTATATGGGTTGGAGACAGTGGCATTGACAAAAAGGCAGGAGTCAGAGCTGGACGTGGCAGAGTTAAAGATGTTAAGATTTGCACTGGGTGTGATGAGGGTGGACAGGATTAGGAATAAGTATATTAGAGGGTCAGCCCAGGTTGGAAGGTTTGGAGACAAAGCCAGAGAGGCAAGATTAAGTTGGTTTGGATATGTGCTGAGGAGGAATGCAGAGTATATTGGGAAAAAGATGCTAAGGATGAAGCTGCCAGGTAATAGGAAGAGGAAGGTTTAAGATAAGGTTTATGGATGTGGTGAGAGAGGACATGCAGGTGGTTGGTGTGACACAGCAAAATGCAGATGACAGGAAGAAATGGAAACAGATTATCTGCTGTGGCGACCCCTAACGGGAGCAGCCGAAAGAAGAAGTCCACAGTAAACAGGGCTGCAAAAATGGATCAATTTAGCTCTAAATCAAAGCTGCAGCTTCCGACCATAGCACTATATCCAGCACTCACAAACTGCAGCAAACTACCAAACAAATGAGGTATATCTTTTAATTAATGCCACACTCTGCTGTATTGCCACCTGATTTAAAATCCATTCTGAAGTATTAATGCACTTCTTCTTCCCAAAGAAAAAAGTGCCCTGTGATACCATTTTTCAAAATATCACAGTGACGTGACAGTCTCTCTCTCTCTCTCTCAATTGGCTAAAATAAAATTACGACCTCTGAGCCACTCAGAGAATGGAAAGTAGAACCACCTCCTTGCAACATGGAACAGCGGATCACACTGCTTGTTTTCTATTCCAAATGCAGAGCGTTCCGCATAGTAAAGTGCAGTTGGACAGTAAGCATTAGCCTGCCCATTTCTTACCCCTTTAATCAACAATAGTTTCCTTAAAAGAACTCTCAGATCAAAAGACAAACAACTTTTCACGATAAATAAATCAAATACCCTGGACAACACCTGTACTTACACCCAGCAGCATAAAAATTGAACTCCTTAACTCTAACCACCAGAACTTTTTCTAACCTACCAACCTTTAAATGCTCCCTAAAAGAATACTTTACAAAACCACGGACCTGCACCTGTTCCATTCGTGGCTGAACTTACTCATTATACTTAACTCACCCCCTTCAACCCAAGTCACACCTCACAAACCCTCTCCAACCTCCTACACCACTCCTTTCTTTTGTTATCCCTACTACCTTACCTTATCCATTTCATCTCTGCAGATCTTTCCTCCCTACTCACCTAAGCTACCTGAAGACGCCCTATCCTGCACTCTTTTTATAATCTCCTTTTCTATCCATCCTTCTTCCTTGTATAAGCATAAAATGAACATCTCTCATACTAAGACAGCACTCAAATTCCCCTAACTGTCACTAATTATGTAATCTCTAATATCTCTCAAATATATTAGAACTGTCTTGGGTATCATTTATTGCATACTAATCTATGTAACAAATAATTGAGTTTTTTCCTCACATTTTCTACAACTCAAGTTACTTTTTTCATTGCACTCTCCTATGAAACTTATGTTCCATGTTTTTCACTCCTGTGTTTTGTAGTGTAACATGATACTTGGCGAGTTAAAATATTTGTAAACTGATTTTTGAAAGATTGTGATTGTGGATATTTTCTCTCTGGGCCTCCACTAAAAACAGGCACTTTCTGTCCCAGTCAGACTTTCCCTATAACCAAATGTCAAATAAATAAATAAAATGCTGCAAGTGAACAGTTAATGTCATAAAAATGAAATAAATGCAAAATCATTTCCTTGGGATATTTAAACAATAAAAACCCTTACCTATTAAATCACAAGATCGTCTTTGAGCTGATCTGAGTTGGTTAATGACAATTCAGATGCCTCTACTCATGCTGTTGAGAAATGCTACAGTTTAATCAAAAATCATCTCAAGTCTATTACATCTAGACACAGGGTTGCACTTATTCCATTGTACAAGAGCACGGTTAGATTTGTTACAGACTATGGTTCTAATTTCTGTAGTTACAGCTAGGGATATGAATAAAGTGGAGTGTGTTTGGATATACTACACAAAGCAAATGGCACAGTGTAGAAATGTATCTCATAGTGGTAGGCTAAGGTTATTTGGATTGTATTCAGTCCAACACAGATTAATGAGGGGTGATTTGATATGGGCATACAAATGTGCCCAAAACCTTTTTTTTCTGTGTCTACTACTGGTGTTTACTTCTCCTGTCATTATCTTTACAAGAGAAATATTGCTTGCTCATGGTAACAGATAAATATAATGACATCAGGAAAATAAACTATTTTTATGATTACAGTTACCACATTATGAACAGTTTTTCTATGGCTATGTGAACATCAACAATTGTAATCCAGCTTAAAAGGCAGACAAGGTATTTATGATTAGGTATGAATGGAGCAGGGCTCACAATCCACTTATAAGGTCATGGGCCTAATATCAACACTGTAATATTCAACACTACCTTGTCTACATGTTTAACCAGTTTGACTGTTAAATAATTTGAGCGCTCTTTGGCATCATCCTTTTTTGGGAATAGAATATAAAGTGACATTTTCTGATCCAACCGCCACTGTTGTTATTGTCAAATTCCAAACTGCACTGTAACAGCAAATCAAAAACATCCGCAGATCATAAGCACTTAAAATTTAGCACCAACAGCCAAATATATAGACTGTATGGGAAAAGGCCACAAAGGTTCCATCTTCACACAAGTTAATCAGATCTGGTTCTATGTACTCATGAGACCCCCATCACACCTAGTGAATTGTGATAACGGACCCACTGTAAATGGAGTTTATTAAGTGTGATGAATGACAAATACTTGAGGGATTTTAAGTTCAATCTGTAAGTTTTCCACATAAAAACACATTTATAAACAGTGATGGAGTCTAAAACTCCTTAATCCATCTATGTATTAATTGCTCCAAGAGTGTAGCAAATAGAAGAAAGCAAGTCTTTTTAAAAGCAGCAAGCCAACCATACAGATTGTGCAAATGTTATGATATTGATGTGGCTGAAAAATAGTGGAAACATTAGCCACAAAACATCATAGAAAATGATAAAGTTTATATCACATGGGATCACCCACTACCAACAGTTCAAAAGTTAGAGGCCAGAAACCCAGATATAGTGGTCCAAGAAAAGAAGACAAAAGTAGCATTGATCATTGAAATCACTGCACCCAATGACTACAGTGTCCTGCATAGAGAGAGAAACAAAGTCATAAAATATCAGGATTTGCAGGCAGAAACAAGAGCAATGTGGAAGAAAAAAACACCAGACAGTTCCAGTAGTAGGAGCAATGGGTCTTATAAAAAAGAATCTAAAATTGTATTTAGGTATGTTACCAATCCATGCAACCCCATACAAATTGCAGGAGGAGTCATTTCTGGGCACATTGCTGGTACTGCAAAGAGCACTTCTGCCTGACATCAAAGACTGAAACAATACTAATTTCATGAACTTTAATCATACTTTGACTTTGGAATGGGGTCTATTCTTGTCATAGTATTTGAAACCCAAAAAATTTGGAGAAATTAAAAATTGGGAAAAGCTGTTTGGAGATTTTGCTTTTACTTGAATACTGCAGTCACAAATTTTGAATTTAAATACAAAACAGTGAGGAGAAAAGACTCGAGTGAAGGAGGCTTTAAAAAAATAGTCCCTAGAAAAAATAATGAGGTAACAGGGTAGTGCCAATACAAAATTTACGAGAAGGGGTAACCAAACAGTTACTAAAATAAAGTACCAGTGACATTTTATAATACATAAAAAAATGATTTTACATTTTAGTTCAGTAACTGTATAACTGACAAAACAGTGAAATTATTATCAATGATGCTATATAAATTAGTCAACCATGTAAACCAGATCACATTTATTTTAACCATCTGATATTCTGAAACCCAGAAAAGTGAGAATGAATGACCGAAAATGAGGACTTAACATTTACATTTAACAAATTCAAGATTGCTGTCCCACAGAATATTGCCTTTTCTCCAAGGTATGTTGATCTCAGAGTTGGCATATACAAGTTTGGGGGTGGGGAAGCTTACAACCCCTGTTTAAAAGCAACTTTAAAGGAGGAAGTGATGGTTGATATTTGCTGTTCTATTTTTTTTCTTTTTTTTGTCATTCAATGGCTCACTACTACTAGCCTCTACCTTTCAGTAGGAAGATAGTTTATACACTCTAATATGCAAATTAACTATGAAAGTATTGAAATTCTAAATTTACTGCTTGTATGCATAGCCTTTCAACCATTTTATTCAAGAATTCCAGACCAAGCCAAAATGAGTAACAAAGGCCCAAAGTCATGGACAACTTGTAAATATTACTATAATTCACTAAGAAATATAACAGAGCTACAGGTGTTGCATCAACATGCATATGCTGAAAATCAGAAGCATGAACCTCTGTCTGGCATTAAATTACTGGCTATAATCCTCACTGATTTACCAGAAAACTAAAATATTTAAGAGACAGAATTATGAAAAATTGAAAGCTATGATCATATGTGAAAGGGTGGGAATAATAGGTTTATCATAAAGAAAATACACTGTGATACTACTTCAACTTTAAGAAAGTTTATTTTGCCTAAAAATTAAATATTTAGAAAGACCACTCACTACCCTAGCTTGAGGTATTTTTACAGGTGTCAGGCTACCAGACTGTCTATACAGGTGAATATATTTGTAGACTTGATCCAACTTTTTTTTTTTTTGAAAAAAAACATTTACTAAAGTTTTAACCATGACAAAATTTGCAAACACATGGAAACCAGTTTATAAACACAGCAACAGAACATGACAAAAATGAAGCTTATCTAACTCTAATAAGGATTTAGATGTTCTGCTAGTTTGATAAACAACTTAACACATTTATGACATCCCTGCTCTGGGCCAGTGATCAAGGACCTTAATCCTCACCACTGCCACTGGAGAGGGGCATTCACTTGGAGCAGAAACAATGCACACAGTACTTCCAGATGAAGGTCTCTACACCAAGCAGAATTTCCCTTAAGAGAACACAGGGAACACACTCACAGTCCAGGGGCTGGGTTTCCACACTCTCTCTCTCCAGGCCCCCAATAAGACTCCTCACTGGCACACCTGTAGAGTTGAGTCCTCAGCCAAGTGCTCAAGTCAAGTCCTCCACCACCCTTTCTGTGAAACCAGTGCTCTGTGTCACTGCTCCAAGTAGTTGACACACACACTGAGATCTGATTTACACACACACACACACACACACACACACACACACACACACACACACACGGGAAAAGCTGGCAAAGATTTACTAGCTCTGCTACCTTTGCCCAGACTATAAGGTAGGCACTGCTACTAGAACACTCCAAAGCCATCTACTCCAAGGCTTTTACAAGACTACCTAATTTTATTGAGCAGAATTAATACTAATACAAATGGTAGTGTTTGCCCAATCCAGCAAGGCTTTCAGGAGTGGCCACAGTGTCATCAAATAAATATAAGTACGCTCAAAGGATAAATATTCTGCAAAAGACCAGCCACAATGAAAAGTTTAAATATATTTAATAATACATAACCAAAGGATATGAAAATACTAAATATCTATTTACAACAAACACCAGAGTTTCAATCACAGGAAATATTAAAAATAACACAGATGGACAGATTCACACAGATACAGAAAAATGGTACTTAACTAATCTCACTATATTCTCCTAACTGAACTAAAGAATTACTATTCCCTGGTTATTTACTAAAGCAAGGCAATATGAAGTGGGTGAGTGGTCTTCCTGCTTTGTCAGGTTTCAAAAACAGACTGCTCTGAGACTTCTGTCTCATCTAATATTAATACATAATTTCAGCGCTGGATTACAAAATGACATTACATACATCTGATCATCTGACTCTGGTGACCACACGACACCTTTTGCTAGAAATTGAACCAGAATTTAGCAAGTGTTACCTACCATACACACAGATAGAGCTTTGCTGAGATGTGTTATAGAATTTGGAAGCTATAAAACCATTTCAAAACTTCCACCCTTCCAAGGTAGAAATTAGTTCATCCCCAAGGACAAAACAGTAGAATTACTAGTCCTGGTTTTCACAGATATTTCATCTCTGGCTGCAATCAGAACTGTAAAATACAATCTTTATGGCCTAAACCAGGTAACTGAATTTCACAGTTTCTTTCAAAGTTACCTGGACTGAGATTAACCTCTTCTATTCCAGTATCCTCTGTTACAGTATATTCATTTCAACAGTTACAATACGGTCCAACATAAAGGTGCATTTCTTTTCTGTCCACCAGGACACACTATTGGTACATTTTTAACACGCGCAGCCTTACAAATACATTTTTCAACCCACGCATCTGTACAAATCAGCTTGATATACAAATGACATATAATTCTTCACAAAACTCCAGCTAACTATGCTGGCATTTATTACACATCCACTGCCTTACTTCTACTGGCATAGTTAACAATATCTCACATCATCACAACACTATTTACAAATATGTGAAGAATATGAAAAGTTCCGCTTAAGAATTTCAGAGTTTACTGTGCTTACCCATTGTGTGAAATCTTTGTCACATTTTAGAATAACCGCTTACATTTTGTGGAATAAATTCTGTAACCAATAATTTTACCAGCCTCTTTAGCTAAAGCAGTTTTTAAGGACTGCTTGATATTAGTTGCTACACATAAAAGACCACCCATTGTGTGAAATCTGTGTCACATTTTAGAATAACCGCTTACATTTTGTAGAATAAATTCTGTAACGAATAATTTTACCAGCCTCTTTAGCTAAAGCAGTTTTTAAGGACTGCTTGATATTAGTTGCTACACATAAAAGACCATCCACGCAATCAACAAACCTGTTTATTTAGTCATGAGATTTTAATAATAATCTGTTAGAAAAACAATGAAAAGAATTACTGTATAACATCAGAAATGCTACTATTAATATTCTAAATGGGACAACAGGTAATAGGACAAAAACAATTAAGTTATAAATGGATGATAAAAGGTTTAAACTTTTCAGGAACTTAAAAGCTTCCAGTCTACAGGATTAATTTCCTTGCAAGTATCTGTTGAAGTAGGTGCATCAGTGGATATTGCACTACATTTCAAACTGAATACACAAAATGATTTCTTAAAGCAATTAATCAATGGTTTTCACACAGCCATCAAGGATAAAATCAATTTGAGTGGTAGACTACTCTAAATTGACTGCCGGTTAGTGCACTTATTGCAAATCTTTGTTTTACTGATTACACACACAAACACACAAACAAACACTTAAAAGTGATACATAATTGCCTGACTGGACTAAATTATTAATTGTGCAAATATTTTGTAACTTATTTAAAGTAAGACAACTAACTAGAAAGTACATTTTACTGCCTTTGGGGACCAAATGTGGTTTCAATATTAACCTATTATCCACATAAAATATATCAAGTATTCAATCTGGAATAGAATAATAGTGAATCAGTTATACTACAAATGTGGATACATTAACTATAAAGTGATGGTAAAATCTGTCAGGAAGTGCTTCACTAGTGCTCCCTGGGGCCCTTAGGACTACTCGCTACATGCCCAAAACACCTCAGTTAGTTCCTCTCCATTACAATCTGCAGCAAGTGCACATCAAATAAGATCCTCCAGACTGTCATCCTCCTCACTCTGTCTCAGAGTTTTAATCCAGTAAACTTATGAATAAACCTTATTTTTACTGCCAACATCCATATTTTTATACTTTCAAGTCACTACACGGTAGGATAAGGATACTGACTGGTACACAGAGTTTCACCATCGCAGCCCCATAAAATGACTGTACCCATCTGCTATTCAGTCTTCCCTTTCCTTCCTCTTTTACTTGAGGCAGCTGCCCCTCACCTGCAGTCAGCAACTCGTTTCCAAGAGTCATGACCTCTGATTTAGAAGTGCTGATCCTTAACCCAACACCTTAACACTCCCCAGCAAACCATTTCAATACAACAGAGATCACAGTCAGTTGAGACCATGAAGACATCATCATCTGCAAACAAAAAAGATGCAGAGACATACCTCTCAAATGTCCAGATTTTTGCCTCATATTTCTGGTCTGTTCCTCATAAAATTTGTGATTTTATGGCAAATTACTGGGATGATCTGAGGGTTTAAGTCACTAAAGAATGACATACATTTGAGTTTCAGACTTCAAATCCTTCAGAAAATACATGTTAACACAAACCTCCATTGTTCTAGCAACTTTCTAAGTTTATAAGAGCAATATTTAAAATCTATCCCTATTTTTGGGCCTTTGTCCTCCTATTTTGTCAAGCTTTGCCCAGATTTCTAGCACTAAGAGGTTGAGAGATATGTGCAAGCATAACATGCCAAACCGCAACTCACAGTCACAAGAGGCATCTATCTTGTCTAGTGGCACAAACTAACTGCATAGCACTGAGCCAGGGGCTTGGGAATATCCCCACACCTGTCTGGGGCCACCCTAGAGGGGCAGGTCTGAACTAGGAAAGTGATCACCCCAAATGATGACTGGTTACAGAACCAATGTTGTATGTAGAGGTAAGACAAACTACTGCTACCTTTTTACCTTTCAACCTCCTGCACAAGGTCTGGCTTTTCCCCATCACTGAGGTGACATTTCAAGTAACAAAACTCAGTTTCCAATGACAAGGTCTAGTCAGCAAACCTGTCAGGATTTAAAACTATACTCCAACCCTTTGCTTAGTGGATGCTGAATTGACATGGTGGCTCCTTGCATCTTTTTTAAGATAAGTAGTTTGGCTGTCCCCATCTTAACACCATTCTGCAAGGGTAGCCTTACCAGCAGCAAAGCTACAGACAGCACAGTGTCAGAAACGAAAGAGGCATGCAAGCTCTCCACCATGACAAGCTCAAGGTCCTCTATCTGTAATCTCAAAAAGGTTCCAGAAGCATAACCTCCACAGCAGATATAAGCAGTAGCAGAACACCAGCCATCTTTAATCATCTGGCCAGGGTGGGAAGTCCAACCTGAAGTACTACATACTAAATAAGCTTCAGTGGTGTCTCCACCTGACTGACAGCCTGCAAGACCAGTGCTGTAAACAATAGTATTTGGAACAAAGGTCTCTCCATGTGCTTTAAACTGAAGAGAACTATACCATAAGGAGCACAGGTGCTTCAGATGCTGAAACATGGAAATTATTCTGGAGATCAAATCTAGACCTCCTCACCAGCTTCAAGGTCTCATGCCCTCTTGAAAACAGCAGCCTTGACTTCATCATCAGACTATTACTGTATCTTATGATCTATCACAACACCCTCCTTGACTAGGTTCATTTTGTCCTCTGATTCCGTATGGCATTTTTGCCTCAAACACACACATACTGCACTACATAATGTCATACAGCAACATGCCACATCAGAAGAGCAAGCTTAATTCTTCAGCGTAGCAGTCTGGCTCCAACAACTAAGCATGCGGACTTCCTTCAAATCAATAAAATAAAGAT
Source organism: Protopterus annectens (assembly GCF_019279795.1). Lineage (NCBI taxonomy): Eukaryota > Metazoa > Chordata > Ceratodontiformes > Protopteridae > Protopterus > Protopterus annectens. Next base: position 653,995,482 of record NC_056744.1, read on the forward strand.
TTCACACACACTTAAAAGTGATACATAATTGTGTGATTTTCATGGAACTTGAAAGGGCATCTGTTAAAAATGAAAAAAAAAATGGTTTTAGTATCATGAATGTGTAATTAAAAGTTTAAATTCTAATTAAGGCAAAGGATTAAGCATTTGAATGACTATGTAGTTTTGAGAGGATTATTCTGATGGCCAAGTTTAATAAAATCAAAGGAGTTAAGTTTTTTAGACACCTTCTAAGTACAAGCACAGAGGTCAGCAGGAGCGTACCTGTGATTTGTCATGACAAGGTCCTCATATAGTTCTTGACAAGAAAACAAATCCAGTGAACAAAAACATTTAAGATTGAGTACCAAATGCTTACTTTTCCAGGAGGAAGAGTGGCTATACAAAAACATCTTGTAGACAATAGTTAGGAACACCATAGGTCCCACGATTCTAAAGGCATCCTGCTCATCTTTAATACAAACATGGGGGGGCTTTGCTTGTTGGATCCATAATCAGGTAGAATCCCAAGCAGTAAACTTTCTAGGATAGAAGAAGCTGAAGAATATCCAAGGTGAAAACTCAAAATGATGAAGCCTGACGTACCCTGGTGGCAAATGAGGTCCGACTCCTGCAGATCAGACCACAAAATAATGTTCAATGAACATATAAATAAGTAGGTGGGCCACAGGAATAATGTCTGCTATGATGACATTCTTGAAGCAAGCATTGGAAAGACATTTCTCAAATGAAGTGGCTTTGACCATAGCATTTCCCAACAGGTTTTGAAATGCCAGACAAAAAAATGCAGTTAGCAATATATGTGGAAAGAGCTTGCTTTATCCCCCCAAGATGAGTCTGAAGTTGGTCCTTTTTGGAACAGTATTCTATCCTTGAAAACAAATTAAAGTAAATAATTTCTAAACTCATTCTCATCAGCTTTAAGTAAAACTGGAATAGATGGGGCCACATTCAGGGTGTGAAAGGACCTTTCTACCTTGACTTCTGCTCCTGTAGGGAAAACAAGAGATGAATGGACTAGATTCAACGAGAGTTATGACACCACTTTTAGAAGAATATATGACTTTGCCAAGCAACACTCAATCTCAATCCTTGTTTAAGGCAAGGTTAGCTTTCCCTCTATAACGGCCTGCATCGTGCAAAGCTGGAAACCTTTCCCCTAAGAACCAAACTTCAATCAATCCTGCAAGTCTGAAAGTGAGATGAGTAAGCTCATTATCATGAACTTTAGATCAAACATGACAGGGAGTCTTCAGATTTCTTTACAGTCTTCCTGGCTAGTAAATGCTGAGCATAATCCCACCTTCCATGACTTCATGGCAGACAGCAGATACATGCAGCCTGAACATGAAATAAATATCTAAATCACAACATAAATCACAAGATACTCCCTCTATCTTAAAACCTCTTTCACTTATAAATGCACATCTGTTGGACTGCACACTTCCTGTAAACTGCAATCACTTCTAACACCCTGGCTGTGAGATCTGGTAGAATAAGGTCTGCTGCAACAAACCAACCGTAAGGTAGAACAAGATGTTACCCAATCATCTGGAATCTCCTTGGTTTAACTGGCTGGCTATTCTTGAATTTCCTTCCAGGGACATAATAGCATAAAAAACACTTTCTGCCATTAACAGGCAAGTAGTTTAAATTTGGTCCTCATCTTTTAGTCTTGCAATGAAGTTCAAAGACAGAAGGAAGATTTGTATCCAACTCCCTGTTCATGGATACAATCAAAATGTCAAAATGAAAAGGCATTAGACAGGATGTGCATTCACAGAAAGCTTTTACTGAACTGATACTTTGAGAAATTACCAAAAACACAGATCCAACTGCTAGTAATTTCCATCCTAAGTCATAGCTATGGCATCAGATATATATAATCACAACCTCTCTTAAATGTGACCACTGTGCCATATTATTTAAAATAAAATCTAAGACAATTCACTGACAGTGCACTCATGAAACCTTTAAAAAGTACAGTTGTGTACCTATCATAAATGAAGATGTTCGAGTGTACTCACTGCTGTAGTCATTACACTTGGGTTATCTGCTGGCAGGCAACCCGCAGTCGTCCCGAGTTCCAAAGTCTTGGTCCGGCGTCGGTTGATGTCGCCTCTTCCCTGACGTCAGTGCGCCAGGGGTATAAAAGATGCAACCGACGCCATTTTCTTCAGTTTTTCTTGCCCCAGATGTCAGGTGCCCCCAAATAGGAAGGCTGTAAAAAAGTATGCCAAAATGTATGCATGTACTAAAATAAACATTTCCTTCATCTACAAGCAAATACACCACATAGGTTGTATAGAGTTGAGAAGTACAGAAAAGTCCCAGCAAAGAAGAGGGGGATGGTGGGTGGGTAACCTGGACTGCAACAGTGAATACACTCTAACATCTACATTTATGGTAGGTACACAACTGTACTATGTTCAACATGTTTCACTGTTGCAGTCATTACACTTGGGTTGAATCCCAAAGCTGAGGTTGGGTGGCTGGGCCTAAATAGTATTAGGAGAGGCTACCAGGACTGCAGTGGCAAAGCCTGCTCTGGATTTAGAGTAGAGAGGTAAGTGGTAGTGCTTTGTGAAGGTGTGCACTGAACTCCAGGTTGCAGCTTCTAAAATGTCTTTGGTTGGTAGTCCTCTGAGAAAAGCTGCTGAAGTGGCTGCTCCTCTTGTTGAATGTGGCCTAATACCCTTAGTCACTGATTTGCCATGCTGTGCATAGCAGAAGCGAATGCAGTGTCCTATCCATTTTGAAATTGTCTGCTTTGAGATAGGCTTTCCTTGTGATCCTGCAGCATAAGCTGCAAACAGCTGCTCAGTTTTTCTAAAAGCTTTTGTTTTGTCCAAGTAGAATCGTAGCTGCCTGTGTATGTCCAATGTGTGCAGAAGTCTCTCCCCTTTATTTTGGGGATTTGGATAGAAAGTTGGCAAACTAACAGTTTGGTTAAGAGCCACACTGCAAACCACCTTTGGCATAAACATTGGGTTTGTCCTTTGAGAGACCCTGTCCTGATGATAAATTATGAAAGGTTCCACTGCCATTAATGCCTGTAACTCTGAGACTCTTCTTGCTGAAGTTATTGCTAGGAGCAGAGCAGTTTTCCATAAGAATTTTATATCAGATGTGTTGGCTGGCTCAAAAGGAGGCAGTATGAGTTTTTCTAAAACAAAATTGAGGTCCCAAGTAGGTATTGGCGCTCTCCTTGGGGGTATGCTTCTTGCCCCTCTGAGGTACTGCCTTAGTAGTGGATGTGAAAAAATAGGAGGTTCCATATTGTAATGAGCTGAAATGGCAGAGGCATGGATCTTAATAGATGAAAACGAAAAGGCCTTTGTCCAGCATCTTAGTTAGGTATTGTAAAATCTGAGGTAAATTTGGAACAAGTGGTTCGAGTCCTTGGGCCTGGTTCCAAGCACAGAATCTCTTCCATTTTTCTGCATAGGATTTCCTAGTGCTGGGCCTCTTGGCTTCTAAGATGACATCCATAACAGCTTTAGAAAGAGATGTGGTTTGAGTGACTATATTATCTGCCATGCAGCCAGATTTAAGGTTCTGAGTTGACTGTGCAACATCTGGTTGTTCTGTTGAGTCAGGAGATGAGGAATTTGAGGTAACGGCCAGGCTGGGCCTTGAGACAAGCTCTTTAGGATTGGGTACCAGTGCTGGCGTGGCCAGTCCGGGGCAATCAGGATCATTTTTGGCTTCTCTTGTCTGACTTTTAGGAATACCTTGGGAAGAAGAGGCAGTGGAGGGAAGGCATAAACTGTCAGGGTTTCCCAGCTGAATGAAACAGAATCCACTTTCCATGCTTGTGAGTGATAAGTCCTTGTGCAGAATTTCTGTAGTTGGCAGTTGTGTGGGGAGGCAAAAAGATCTATGTCTGGGCATCCCCATTTCCTTGTTATCATGCTGAAGACCTGTGGATTTAGTTTCCATTCATGTGGATCCATGAGATTTCTGCTTAGTTTGTCTGCCAGTGTATTTTTCTTTCCTGACAGGAATTGTGCATGCAGATGTACTTGATAGGTCAGTGCCATGTTCCACAAAGTCACGGCTTGCCTGCAGAGTGGGTAGGAATGTGTGCCCCCTTGTTTGTTTATGTACCACATAACTGTGGTGTTGTCCGTCTTTAGCAATAGTTGACCTGGATGTAGTAGATCCTTGAAGGCTGTCAGGGCATTCTGTACAGCTAGCATCTCTTTTTGATTGATGTGAAGATGCATTTGTTCCTTGGGCCACGTGACCTGAATATATTTTCCTTCCATGTATGCCCCCCAGGCATAATGTGATGCATCCGTTGTTATTGTATGCCTGGTTGTGGACAAGGTGAAGGGCTGTCCCTTTTTGAGGTGACGGGCCCGGGACCACCATAGAAACTCCTGTTGTAGACAGGGAATTATAGTTATTACCGTTTCCAGGCTGTGGCAATGTTGAGTCCAAACACTTTTTAGATACCATTGTAGTTTCCTCATATGCAGTCTTGCATATGGAATTAGTAGAATGCAAGATGCCATGAAACCCAGGGCCTGCAGAATTTTTCTTGCAGGGAGCTGGGTCTTTGTTGCCATCATTTGAAAGTACTGAGTCAGTTGCCTTTGTTTGTCTGGCGGGAGATAAGCCATCTGGGCAGTTGTATTTAAGCTTGCACCCAGGAATATTATCTCTTGAGAGGGCACTAGTTTTGATTTCTTTTTGTTTACAGTGTACCCTAGGCAAATTAGTAATGTTTTTACAAACGCCAGATGTCCTAGTAGAATGTCTTTGCTCTCTGCTTGAATAAGGCAGTCGTCCAAGTAGGGATATATTTGAATTCCTCTATCTGCAAAATGCAATTACTGGAGCCAGGCCTTTTGTGAAGACTCTGGGTGCAGTAGATAAGCCAAAGGGCAGTGCAGAGAATTGGTAATGCATTGAGCCAGCTATGAATCTGAGGTATCTTCTGCAAGACTGTCTGATTGGGACATGCAGGTATGCCTCCTTGAGGTCCAAAGTTACTAGCCAAGCCTTCTTGCCCAGCATGGGTAGAAGTTGCTGTAGTGTTAACATTTTGAATTTTGGAACATCCAGGAAAGTATTTAGGATTGACAAGTCCAGTATTGGTCTCCAGGCTTTGTCCTTTCTGGGTACCAGGAAAAGTCTTCAGTAAAATCCTTGTCCCTGTTCTTGCTGTGGTACTCTCTGAATAGCTCCCATGTCCATGAGAACAGCAATTTCCTTTTGTGCCTCTGCCCATTCGTTTTGTGACAGGTTCGGCATACCTTTTGATTTTGGAAGGGTGTGAAAGTGGAACCTGCAACCTTGAGTAACTATATTCAATACCCATTTGTCCTGGGTAATTATGTGCCAATTTTGTGCGAAAAGTGCTAGCTTTCCCCCTAAGGGTGCTGCCAAAAGGTAAGTGCTTGGCCTTTGTAGAGGGAAGTCATTGGGACTGTTTCCTGTAAGGTTGTGATTTGTCTTCTCCTCCTTTGGGGGTAGAAGCACCCCATTGTTTAGGTCTGTAGGATCCTCGGGGCTGAGATCTGCCTCTGGGGTGTCTGTATCTGCCTCTTTGTGGCCTGTCTGAGACTTGAAAGGATCAATTTTTTGAAGGCCAGTTTCTACTAAACCTTGGTGGCTGAACCTGTAAGAAATCCTTTACTGCCTGCATAGATTTTGCTTTATCCTCCATTTATAACACCTCTTCTGCCTTAGCACCAAACAAAGTATCATGCTGTAGTGGAGCATCCAATAATTTTACTTTAACATGTTCAAGTAAACTTTGTTCTTTCAACCAAGCATGCCTTTGAATGGCAAAGCCTGTAACTGCGGCTCTGCAAGAAGCCTCTAATGAATCAAAACCACATTGTAAAGTATGCTTTCCCACTTGTTCAGCTGCATGCAATAATTCCTGCATTTCCTTATTGTCAGGACTGTCTGAGTTTGTAAGCATTTTCTGTTTTAACAAAGACATAAGGTACTGTTGGTATTTTAGCATGTGAAACTGGCAGTTTAAAGCCCTTACAGCTAAAGTAGCAGAAGTGTAGACTTTTTCCCTCATCTATCCAGTGCTCTAGAATCCCTATCAGAGGGGACAGGGTTTTTTGCAGTGGAAGCCTTAACCCCTTTGGGACCCTGAGAAATTGTTTCTGGGTCAGCAGCAGGGTTTTTATAAAGAAATTAATGAGAGTCAGGGACCCTGTAATACCTGTCTGGTTTGACTGGTGCAGGGGGTAAAGAATCAGGAGATAGACTGGATTCAGAGAAAACATCAACAATATCAAGCACAGGGGGGATAGCAAGGGGTCTGTGCTGAGGCAATGAAAGAAAATCTCGGAGCCTTTTCTTGGATTCTGAATAATCCTGGCTCTCCCAGTGGAAATGTTCCCTCATGGTGTGCAGAGTTTCCCCAAAAGAATAATCCTCAGGTGGAGAGGCTGAAGGTATAGATTCTTCAGCATCAGAGTCCTCATAGGGAGGGAGAGAATAACCCTGACCTGAAGAGGAATCACAGGAAATAGAAACCTGGTCAGAGGAATCAATCAGTGTCTTGCCTAGGCCTTTTTTCAGGAGGGGGATGGGATCCCCTGATCAAAGTAATTAAGTTTTCGGCCATTTTAAGCATCTGTTTCTTTGGCATAGATGACTGTCCTGGAGAATGCTGTACTTGTTTTCCTTGTCTTTACTGGTGTCTTTGACTGTACCTTGGCTGTTGCAGAGGACTTAACAGTAAGCTGTGAAGGTCTGAAAACACCCACAGAAGCCGATGCCTGCTCAGCGGCTCCAGACCCATTTGAGGGAATAGTTTCCATAGGCCCAATACCTTGAGTATCCAGAGGCCTAGATGTCTCCACGTGGGAGTCGGATACGGCCTGTGGCTCTGAGGTAGCGGGCATCAGGGGCTACGAAAGCACCTCACTGAGAACCGGCGACTGGCCTAGAATAGGCTTTGTCATCGGTTTTGGACCTCAGATGCCTGTCCTTTTTCTTGTCTTTGCGTTTTTTATGAATTCCGGTCGTCTTTTGTTCCAATGGCATTATATAGTTAAACCTTCGGCCAAAGTAATGTAAGGCAAAATCAAACCAACGTTTAATAGTGCGTTTGTTGAATCTAGCACAAAACCGACAACTAGCAACGTCGTGGTCAGGGCCTAGGCAAGGAATACAGTAAAAGTGAAAATCCTTATGAGGTATTTGCTTCCCACAAGAAATACAATTGTTAACTTTTACTGACATCGGTATGGAGCAAGAAAAAGTTTCCCCAACGGGGTACTTAGCTTTATTGAAGACTTTGGTTCTGAAACTCTTTTTTGAAAATCTCAGGAGTCGGTCGACAGGCACTTGCGAACTGCTTTTGCTTCGGGCACCGCGCAGCAAGAAAGACTGAAGAAAATGGCATCGGTTGCATCTTTTATACCCCTGGCGCACTGACATCAGGGAAGAGGCGACATCAACGGACGCCGGACCAAGACTTTGGAACTCGGGCCGACTGCGGGTAGCCTGCCAGCAGGATAACCCAAGTGTAATGACTGCAACAGTCATTACACTTGGGTATATGGGTACTGGGTGGTGGGAGGGCTGCAGGTGAGGTTAGGTACGTAGCTTGGGTTGGAAAATGGTAGTATACTGTTGCTATGGTGTTAGTTTTTAGTGTCGTAATTGCTTTCACCGGGAGGTAAGTCGGGATGTTGTTTCGGTCTTGTGTCTGTCACGTATTTCAAGTGTCAGGTTTTGTGGTCTCGGTCTTATAAAAGTCAGTCTAGTAACATTTTGATTATGTGAAGTAGACCCATATATAAATAAATAAATATAACACTATAGTCCTTGTGAACTATTTGCAGCACAAGAGAACATTCTTTTATGACAAGATGGTAACAGACTGTATTACTGTTCTTTGGTTTGGTTTACTTCTTGTGTAGTTTAATAAGTTAAACTAATTAGTTAGTTTTATTTTCCTTTTTAACTTCTCTAGTAAATGCTGTTTTGTAATTTAGCTACTACACTTTGTCTTTTGCTGTAGATATACATGTATTGTTTTCTCTGTTCTGAGCATTACATTTAAATGCATTGTATTTTAATAGCTGAAGACGTGTGCGACTTTACCTTACTGTATTCTACATTCTGTGCTAATACCTCACTGCACCCTACACTCCACTCAACTACAGTCTAGCACTCCACCTCTACACTTTCCATTGCACTCCTGCATAGTACTTCACCTAGGTAGATAGCAATCATTAATTACTTCTTTCTGTCTCCTTTTTTCAGCCTCTACATCCTGTGTGGAGTCACAGCCGGTCCCTATATTTGAACCCCTGTAAAGCTAATAGTATCCTACTGAACAGTAGGGAAATTCAACTTTGAAGCCCTTCAGGATCTACCTGGACCCTCTACATTTCAGCCTCACAGTGTAGGTGTTATCCTACAATATATGTATGTTTAAATATAACCTTGTGAGTGCATTAACTTTAAATTACTGGTGTCTGCAATAAATTAACTATTTTGTAAGGGCCACCACACCCGTTGACCTTCTCCTTCTACCATCTCTCTATCAACTTATCCCCTCTTCTCCTACTATCTTAGTGGAGTTAGTGCTTGCCCTGCATTGTCCACTAGAGGGTAGCGGAGCGCAGGCTTTGTATACCTTCTCTCAATGGTTGTAGAACCCAACTAGCCCTGTAGACCAGCCAGACCCTGTTATCTGTGCTTGTTCTCTCTATCCACATACTTACCCCCATCCCATAACTGCTTGAAAGGTATTATCCTAAGTAAATCTGGGAGCTTTACTAAATGGATACCTGTGACTATCACTTCCTCTGACTATCACTACTTCTGGTACTGGCCCCTCAATTATTCCCTCTGTATTAACCTCCTTTTCTGCCTGTGGTAATTTCTCTAAATACCTCTCTCTCTGTACAAAACTGTTTCACTTCACTGTCTCCCAAGGACAGCTATACCTTTGTTCACCTTGTATTCTCTGCTACTTAGTAACTATATATTGTCTCTTACCTTTCCTGTGCCTGTAGGACTCAGTCTCTTCTCCATAACTGATTGCCTCTCAGCCTCTCTCAGCTGTACCCGCTCCGTTCGCCCTACGGGTTCACTCTGCTCCCCTACCCTGCCCCCAATTTCCACCCGCCCCCAGGGGTCCTACACTTATACCTCCCTTACCACACCCTCTCTCAATTCCAACCTATCCCATACGTCACCCCTCCCCACTAACTCTAGCCACACCCCTACCTCCTTAACAATCAATTTCAAGAAGCCACTCCTTTGAGTACCCCTATCATATCCTACTACTCTTGACACATCTATATAATATCCCCCTCTTCTCTCTTCCTGTACTCCTTTATCTTCCTCCTCTTCACATCTCACTTCCTTCTATATTCCTACACTTCAGCTCTTATTTTACAAACTTCTCCAAGATGCCTCTCCCTAATCTAACCAAGATAACACTTACAGTCATACTCTCAACTACTCTCATCTTAACCTACCTTCTTACCTCCCTTGAAAAACTTCACTATTTCCATCTCAACCATTCCCACAAACAAACTGCAATCTACACGCACATATCCTTTGATAGACATTTTAACATAACTTTCAGTCCCAGTTACCTGCTACCCAAATACCATAGACTCTCTCACATCAAACTCAACCTACCCTCTGATGAAAAACAAAAACTATTAACCTACCTTACATACAGCTCAGGAACTAAACTAAATAATCCCACCTTGAAAGATGGCGACATCCACCCCAACCCTGGCCCTACCAACCCTACAATCCAAACAACTCACCCTAATGTCAATAGCTCCCTCCGAATAGGACATCTTAATATCCAAAGCATCAATAATAAAGTAGCTCACCTTCATGCCCTCTTAGATATTCACTCCTTTGATATCCTCTGCATCACTGAGACTTGGTTGAAACCAGAAACTAAAGATAAAGAAATTATTCCCCAAGACTATAACATAGTGAGACAAGACCGAACAAAACGTAAAGGAGGTGGAGTAGCAATTCTATTTAAAAATGGACTGCAGATCTCTACTCTCCCATCTAATCCTACCCAGGATAGTAATGCAGAAATCCTCATTACTAAGCTTCAAATCAACATAAACAAATCCTTATACATTATCTGAATTTATATACCACCCAGAAATAATATCACTACAATTGAGGCATTTCTTAGCTGGCTGTCTTCTACTTACCCCCAAGAAACAATAATACTAGGTGACTTTAATATGGATTGGAAAAGTGTTAGTGCTAATAATCCTACCTCTCATATTAACCTCCATGGATTTACCCAAACTATAACCTCTACAACTAGAATTAACAAACCTACCAAGAAAGAGAGTAGATTAGACTGGATTCTCATAAACAAAGTGAAACAATCATACAAAACAGGAATCCTGCCTGATGATATAAGTGATCATTCCTTGACCTACATTACTAGAGAAAAGAAAGACTTCCCAAACCTCCCTATCGTTAGGACAGCACACTCTATCAAACACTTTAAGACAGAATTATTTCAAACTGAGCTTAAAGCATGCAACTGGAACCCATTAAAATCCCTCCCACTTGAACAGGCAGTACAGTATTTTAACACTGCATTCTTATCTATCCTGGATAAGCATGCTCCCAAACGTGCCATTAGAATGAAGTCTAACCCAGCCCCATGGCTTTCTAATGAAACCAGGAATCAAATTATACTTAGGAACAAAGTCTGGGCTAAATGGAGAACCTATAGAAATAGCTCTGATCACCTATATTATAGGCAGCTCAGAAACAGTACAAAAAAGCTATACTTACAGATAAAAAAAATTACTATTGTAAACTTCAGCAAACTCATCAAAATAATCCCCAACAGTTCTGGTCTTGTATAAATAAGCTCCTTTCCCCAGGTAAGTCCCGAACACCCACCCCACTTGATGCAGATCCAAATACTCCCCATCAAACTGCCAATACCTTCAACTCTTTCTTCACTGACACTATACATCTCTAGCTACTCAACTTATCTCAGAAAACTCCAGCATTCCCATCAACTTACCACACTCTTTCTCAAAATTCCAACTACAACCCATCTCTACCTCTCTCATCTATAAACTTATACAAAAACTTAAGCCATGTACTCCATCTGCTGACCAACTTCCTTCAAAATTTCTCCAAAAAGCAGCTAAGGAAATTGCTTACCCTATATCTATCCTTATAAATAGGACAATCCAGGAAGGAACCATCCCAAATATTTGGAAAATCTCCCACATTATCCCCTTACATAAAGGTGGGATCTCCAATGATTATTCCAACTATCGGCCAATTGCTCTCATCACCCCTAGCAGAAATTATGGAAAAATGTATTCACAAACAACTTCTATGCTATCTCTCTCAACACAACTTAATAGCACAATGTCAACATGGCTTTAGACCATCACATAGTACCACTACTGCCCTTCTATCCTTCACAGATACCATCAATAGAAATCGTAACAAAAACCTCCTCTCATCTGCACTTTTCATTGACCTCTCTAAAGCTTTCGACATGGTTAACCATACCCTCTTAATCAATATTCTGGAATCTCTTTCCTTTGATTCTCTAGCCTTAAAGTGGTTCAGATCATACCTCAGCAATAGACAACAAGCAGTCCTCTGGGAAAATCAAGTCTCATCCTTTCTACCTGTTACCATTGGGGTCCCTCAGGGATCTATTCTTGGTCCACTTCTCTTCTCCTTATTTATTAATGATCTCCATGTAGCAATTCCACAAGCCACTTGTATTCAATATGCGGATGACTCCACACTAATATGCTCATCTACCTCTCAATCTGAACTATATTCTCTTACTTAAGATGTCTTCAACACTGTAGAAACATGGTTTACCAAACGCTGTCTCCTTCTCAATGCTAAAAAAACAAAACTCCTTCTCTTTACACCCACCACTAGGTCTTCCCCATTAGACTTTTCAATCTCTTCAAATAATGGAACTGTTATTCTCCCTGATACTACCACTAAACTTCTAGGTATAACCATTGATAATAATCTCTCATTTGATTACCATATAAACACCATTAAAACAGTAAACAGAAAAATAGGCTCCTTATACAGAATAAAACCCTTTTTAACCTCAGCAGCCAGAGCCAAAATTGCCCACTCCCGTCTAATCTCAACCCTCCTGTATGCTTCACCTATATTTACCAACCTTAAGAAAACCAACCTTAACAAATTAGCAACCTCCTATAATAATATCGCCAGATTTGCTACTGGCAATCCCTTCAGAACCCATCACTGTACTAATCTTAGACAACTAAACTGGCTCGAATTCCAAAACCATTTGATTATCCCCCAACTCACAATTGCCCACAAGTTATTTTACCAGCCCAATAATATCCCTATACTCTCAAAACTTATAGTCCCATATAATAATCTGAACTCCCTACGTTCTTCTAGCAAACCTCTTGCCAGTTTAACAAAGTCTAATAATACAGCTGGTGACTCTCTATTTACCAACACAGCAGGAAAACACTGGAACCTACTACCCACTGAACTAACTCTAACTACATCCTTACCACTCTTTAAACAAAACCTTAGAAAATACCTTCAAATGCACTGGCTATGCCCTTGTAGTAACCCTGACTAACCATCTCCTTCACCCCTCTTTCTCCTCTTCTTGCCATACTTCCAAACCTTTACATGCTTTTGACTTGTAAATTAGACTGACCCTATTTAAACTCTAATAATCTTAGCTTTTAAATACTACTATCTCATATGATCTACTGTATATAACTCTTACTATTCTGTTTTGAGCTGTCTTAAGCTATATTCTGCTCACTGTACTGTTTCACAAGTGTTTTTATCTATGGTACATAACTCTTACTATATTATATTCTGATCTAGCTCTCTTAAACTTTACTCTGTTTATTGGAACTTTTCTCAAGTGTTTTTATCTCAAGAATGTAAATCTACCTGTTTTTAATTTTATTTTGTTTTGTATTCCTTTTTCACCATGTAACAATATTTTATACTTTGTATATCTGTGTGGAGCTTTTCTCCCCGGGCCTCTACTGAAAATGGAAATATATCCAGCTAGACTAGCCCGGTCAACAAATGTAAAATAAAATAAATAAATAAATATATATATATATATATATATATATATATACACACACACAGACAGACGTACATACATCTATGCACACACACACAGGTTGATGTATATATAAATAAAATGTGTGTGTGTGGGGTTACTGACTGGGTTTCTACCCAGCTGTGGATCGACCAAGCAAATGAATATATGTATATATACATGATTATGGTTAAAATGCAGACATTCAAAATGTAGATACCAAAACACAAAACTTTCATAATGTCAACACAACAAAATACTGACACTCAAAAATAAAAACAAAAAACACTCAAACTCTCAGCCAAAAATTTACAAAAAAAAAAACCTCTCTACTTTTCTGATATTACACTAATCACACAATAAAATAAGCAAAAGCATCCAAACCACAGCAATACCACAGGGACATGGTTTGTCTGAGCAGTGGTAGTGTTATGGAATGGGTTTTTCTAAGGTAAGATGCAGGGTTAGTGTTAGCATACATTAGTAAGGTGGTTTGGGGGAAGTGGCCTTATTAGTGTGTGCTAACCCTAACCCAACACATTAACTTAGAAAAACTCATTCCCTAACACTACCACTACACTGAACAGGCTCAGACAAACAAACATGCACCAAGAAACACACACACACACACACACAGAAAATAAAAGCTATTCCCTTACTTAACCCTTACTCTAACCCTAAACTGTCAACTCTTCGTAAAAATGCACTCCCACTGCTTATCTCAACTCACTCACTTCTGCCTACATTCTGAACTGTAAATATTTTGAACTGTCAGCTCTTTGATACTGCACTCATATATATTTATACATATACACATAAATGAACACCCCCTTACTTTGAAAAGAAAAATGAAATACATAAATGTAACTTTAAAAGTACTGGTTTCAGATTAAATATTTATTGTGTGTGTTGTGATATAAAGTAATACAATCCAATGAAAAGAATCTCAGATTAAATATCAAATTCATGGCAAAAAAATTAGCATTCACAGAAAACACACTTTATGTACAGTTGCTATAAACTACTGGCTTCTCTTTCTCTCTCTTATAAAATAACCCCCAAATTCAAAGAATCAAGACCGATGGCTCTTGTACCTGCACTCAGTTATTCAATGGAGGTGGTTTGCTGGGAATCCCCAAGCAACATAGGAGCCCTACAGCAGATTTGTACCTGCCTGGAAATCCTCCATGAGTTCATTTGCTCCTTTGTAAGAGTTGGGTGCTAGACAGCCAGCTAGCTGGCTCATCCAGTAAGTTAGTCTACCCTCGTTCCAGACAAAGCACCCTCCTCCTCAGCAGAGATGCCGCCAAACTCAGCTATAGTTGCCTTCCATGATGAAGCATATCTACACAAGATGAATTCCCCTCAGCTTACAGTGTGACTCACATACAGCCGAGCAAGATAACTAGACTCAAGATACACGGGGTTAACACCTACTGTTCCCAATAGGTGTCATCCATGTGGTAAATCACAGCTGCCTCCCCCAAGGATGACATACCTGGCAACAGCTGCTCACTCTCTCTCCCACTAACTCCTACACAGCCTTGAGCAGTTAAACTCAGAATGTCTGTGACACAGACAGGGCTTTATTCCTCTATCCCCCAGAGTTGGTTTTCAAAGATCAGACTTCCAAACCTTGAATACTGATTTGAAGTTGGTGGATCTTTTCACAAGGCATAACTTTAGAAGGCCTGTTGTGGAACCACACTAGAAATGGGATCATTCCTAATAAAGTCTCTACTCAAGTCTATACAGTGAGTCTCTGCAACATTTCTAGAATTACTAACACATTAAGCTGGTGGCAGTGCTTTATTTATCTTTCAAAAGCACTTGTAAAACAGAAAATAATTCGGTTTTCTCAGATTCATTTTGCTGGTGATATAAATGCTTTATATTTCTCCTGAAAATATGCATGCCTGAAATGTGAACTCTGCAGTGTTCACTGATATTCCCAAGATCCAAAAAAGTTGGAGTAGAGTCATTTGCTTGTGTCAGTGAAATCATTGTTGATGCTACTAGGAATCATTCATATAGATGTGAGAAAACTCCTGTTCTCTTTAGCCTGAAATGATATGCCATAGCCAACATAAATTTGGTAAACGCCATAGTTGCTGCAGTGAGACCAAACAGGAGGGCTCTTAACAGGTAATGTTTGACCCCCCAGCCCAAACTGGAGGAACTTCCTGGACACCTTAGGTATTAACGTCCAAACAGGCATTCCAGAGGTCCAGGAATCGCATCTAATCCACTCTCATCTGATTGCCTGTAGGGCAGTCAGTCAACTCTTAAGGGATTTTTCAATTGACCCCGGATGGCGATTTCTGTCAGAATGCTGCTCAAAGAGTAGGTACACAATTTTTTTGCATTTCTGTGGTTGCAAGCAAAAGTTCTTTGAGGTGTGGAAACCTTTACTTTGACAACTGAAAGCATCTTCCTTTTCTGTTGGAACCTTTGCATCGAATGTCATCATAAGGGTTTTATTTGAAAAAGCCTTTAACTTAGCTGAACAGTTACAATCCTGAGTCAGACATGGCACTGGACAGCAAAGTCTGACCCAGATATATGAGCTGCTGGATCTAGCTGCATTATGCAGCAATCACATGGAGAGATTCTTAATATTTCCTAGTATTGCCATCCAGGACTATAAATTACACTGTAAATTCCCGTGAAACAACTTTATTAGTGCCTCCAAGGTTATATCTGCCAAGTTTGCTGTGAAAATGGGATATTATCAGGCAGATGAGGACTTGAACAAAGAAAGCACCTGACATGCACATGCTTATCACAGTGGTTAGCCTCTTGACATTTGTAATCAGGGAAGTGGAATTCCGGACTTGGTTTTGAAGGCCTTTGCTTTAGAGTGGCAGTCAAAGCAATGACATCAGTTATGGGACCTTGCCCCCAGTATTCACAGTCCTTGAGAAGACAGAATATCTTGTCGTGTCTCCTAGGCACAGGTGCTAAAATGTTTGGCTCTTGCAAAGCTCATTGCATGACAAAAGCACCAAGTGTTCAGCAAGATAAGCCACCCAAGAGGTGGGTAGAAGCAGAGCAGAAAGTTGCAGCTGTCATTTTTCTCTCCCTGGCTTCAGCTGAAAATAAAGTCTTAGCTCAAAAGAATTATTCTGCTTAACAAATGGAAATAAAACCCAAACTTAAGCAGACACTAGACTCTACATGTACCCATACTTAACATTTACTCCACATTCAGAATTAACAAATTAGGTACTCAAATGACAGAATGCTATGCCATACCTAGACAAGTTACAATACAAAATAGAAGCACATCTGCAATCAATTTACTCCTCCCTGTATGGAATTTACATTACCAAAAATGAAATCAAACTACTTCCAAAATGGCTGCACATTCCCTAACAGCTTGACTCTAGCTCTCCCAGTGTGAAAACACAAACTCAACAGAGGCGGCCAGTAGACTTTTGTGTTTATGGGTAAATTTGAGTAACTGACTAGCAAGTGTCCTGCCTGGATGCCAGGAAAAAAGAAATATGAAGCACCTGGAAAAGAATCAGCTACAAAAAGTGAGGAAGAAACACTGATCTGGGAAAGTTCTGCAGCTGTTCAGCAAAAAGCAATGAACCCTCCAGACATGGCTTTCAGTAACTTACAGGAAGACAGGAGACAAATGCACACAGACCTGGTTAAAATAAATGAAACACTGGTGGAATATTTCAACACAAACAAAAAAGGCTGAAAAAAAAATGGAAGAAGCTTTAAACAGATTTTCAGATGAGGCAATAAAGCTGCAAAAATCAGAGGCTGAAAATGAAGAAAATGCTGTATGAATATGACACTACCCAGGAAGAGATATTTCAAAATATAAAATAATTAGAGGACAGAGCACATAGGGAAAACCTGAGATTTTCAGCTATACCAGAGAAGCTGGAAGGAACAGACTGCATTCATTTTATGAAAGTACAAATAAGCAACTGGACTGGTATTCCACAGCAGGAGTTGTTAGTTGAAAGGGCACACTGTGTCTATGCTCCAAACCTGGCTATGAGAAAGCAATCTAGATCTTTAATAGTAAAGATGCAATCCTACCAGTAGGAGGAGTTGATTCTGACAAAACTGTGGCAGAAGGACAAAATACTAAAAGAGGGAGACAGAGTGTTTGATTACTCATTGTACACCAGGTAGAAGAGGAGTAAATGTATTCCACTGCTCAGGGAATGTCGAGACAGGTGTGAGATTCAAGCTGCTGTACCCAGCTGTCTTCAATGTATTCTTCCCTGGAGGGACACAATCATTTTTGATGAAGTACATGCTAAGGAGGAAATACAAAAGTGTGTCCAGAAAAAAAGTGAGCTGTGAAACAAAAGGAGATTCTGCTTCTTGTTCTTCTGTTAACAGAGACCACAAAGAGACTGTATATCTTAAACCTTTTCTACTGTTTCAAAGGAAAATGTAGGAGAGAAGGAAAGGAGCACAAGAGTTGACTAGAAGAATTGAGAGTACAGAGATCGGAGTTGGAAGATGGAGAAGAACAGTAATGAAACCAGTTAATTAATGTGGGATTACAATGCAATAATTATATTTGTGAAGCATGGCAGAACAAGAAAATCTAGAAATATTGGATTTTTTCATAATCTGTTAGACTTGTGGGGGACTCTAAAGTATACGCCCTAACTTCATGTCATTAACATTTAGAAAAATGTTTTCTGGAGGGGAAGAGAGAGGAGAAAGTTAACTGTAATAAAAGAACATATTGTTTTAATAACAGTACTATTTTTGTGGTATAGGGTGAACTTTGCATGCTATAATGTAAAGTTTTCTGAGCTATTTTTAATTATAATGGGGGCTGTAAAAAGGTGCAGCTGTTCTTTTTTTTACCTTTCTCCCTTCTCTCTTCTTGTTCAGTTTTAAGATATGTAGGCACTGCAATGTTAAAAAAAAGTCTGGTTAAGAGAGCATGACAAAAGAAAACATTAATCTGCTTTTTCTTATTCTTGTATGGCGGAACAATTGGATTAAGGACCTTAGATTGATTTAATAACAAGTTTAAAGACAAACCAAGTAAATGAAAAAGAACACTGAATATTCTGAGGCTTTTTCTAGCAAATGAATGCATGCTTAGCAGCAATTCTATATCTGGCCCTCATGTCTCAATCTGATAAGGAGAAAATGGCTGTCTGGCTTTCATGTCTCCATGGAGACAATCTGAAAAAGAGAAACTGGTTACTGTCAGGTGGAAAGTGACTGTGGCTGGGGAAAAAAATAAAAGAGAAACTGGATATGAGATAATGTTCTCTGAAAGAATTCAGCTGTTTGGGAGAGCTATAAAGATAAGACAAAACTAGTTAACACTTAGCAGAAGCACAGGCCATGCGTCTTAGTATGTATAGCCTATCTTTTAGGTTAACTCAAGTCTATGAGTGTGGCTGCCAGTATGGGATATCTGATCCTATTGGGAGGGTAAAACTTCAATATTTGAAGATGTACATAGTTTTGTGTGTTAGTATTAAAGTAAGAGTTTTTAGGGGCTATTGGGGGGTTGTTTGTTTTTGTTTGAGGGCTTTCGATAAAGCAAAATGTTTTACAAGATGTGACATAGGCTCCAATGTACATAGATATAAAAGTTCAACTTGCCAAATGGTGTATGCATTTAACACAAAAGCTGGAACTAGACATTTAACAAAATAAGAAGTTATGTCTTACCATAACGATCCATGTGAATTGTTCATCTCGCCTTTGTTCTTACACACGGGTTCAGAGCCGATCCTCGGCTCCGAGTCGGCCGCATCACTAGCTCGCATCTTTGAGAAAGCTCGAGGCACAGTAATATCCCATGATCCTCCGGTGTTAACCCTCAGATCTAGTTTGCTATACCAGAAGAATCCCTCTAGAAACATGTCTAAAAACCCTACTGCCAGGTAGAGGACAAAAGATGCCATTATTGATGTTAATAATATGTCAACCATACCTAGAAAAGGCTGAAAAGGAATCTAATCAAAAAAACGTTCTCCCAGACCGTAGGACGGGGGATGGAGGGGGGGAATGTAAGAACAAAGGCGAGATGAACAATTCACATGGATCGTTATGGTAAGACATAACTTCTTAATGTGAAATTGTTCAATCTTGCCGTTGTTCTTACACACGGTAGCGTCCTAGCTCCTTTTTCCTGGGTGGCTCAAGGAGAACATTCCTGAGTACAGTGGAACCAAACGTCACCCTGTCCCTGGAGTTCTTGTCTAGCTTGTAGTGGGTGATAAAGGTATGTGGTTTTGCCCAAGTTGCCGCTGCACAAATGGTATCTAAAGGCAAGCAGCGGTATGGGCTGAAGAAGTAGCAATCGCCCTTGTAGAATGAGCTCTGGGTTTGAAAGGAAGTTGTTGTTTGGATTCAGCATATACGAATTTTATGCAATCTGAGAGCCATTTGGATAAGGTAACCTTCGTTACTGCCTGTCCTTTTCTTTGGTCCGCATATGATACAAAAAGTTGATCCGACTTTCTGTATTCTTTTGTTCTATGTAAGTAAAATCTTAGTTGTCTGTGAACGTCTAACTTATGCAATGTGTATTCCAGCTTATTGGAATGATTTTTAAAGAAGGTAGGCAGTTCAATAGATTGGTTGATATTCTGAATCGAACAAATCTTCGGAAGAAAAGATGGATTGGTGCGCAAGGTTACTCTAACCGGATGAAGGATCATGTACGGGGGTCGGATAGATAAAGCCTGTAACTCTGAAACTCTTCTGGCTGAAGTGATGGCAACCAGAAAGAGTGTTTTCCACGAAAGCAATTTTAACGAAGTTGTGGTTGCTGGTTCAAAAGGGGGTAACATGAGTTGTGACAGCATGAGATTAAGATTCCAAGGTGCTATTGGATTACGAAAAGGAGGACGGAGATGAAAAGTACCTTTCATGAAGGCTTTACAAAGCCTGTGAGACATAAGAGAACCATCCTTACATCCAGTATGAAAATTGGATATAGCGGCCAGTTGAACTCTTATAGTGGATGTTGATGCTCCTTCTTGAAAAAGAGAGGAAAGGAAATCTAGTATCTGGTGTACTGGGGCCCCGAATGGATCTACACCTTGTTTGGAGGCCCAGTGCACAAAACGGTTCCATTTGCTAATGTACAGTTTTCTTGTAGATGGTTTGTGAGAAGATACAATAATTTGTTGTACTGCAGGAGATAGTAACTCCGACCTGGCTAAGATGGGAAGCGGAGCAGCCAAGCTGTCAGTTTGAGAGACTTGAGGGAGGTGTGAGGAACTCCCGACGAGTGTGTCAACAGATCTGGTTCCGGATCCAGAATCCATGGTTCCTCCACTTGATGGGATTGAAGGAAGGGAAACCAGATTTGACGAGGCCAGAATGGTGCTATCAATATTATGGTCCTGTCCAGACATTTGGCTTTCTGCAAAAACCTGGGAATTAGCAGAACAGGAGGAAAGGCATAAAGGAGACCCGGGGGCCAATCGTATACCAGTGCGTCCCTGGGGACACCCCCTGGGGGGGGGTAACAGGGCAAAATAGCTTCTGCATTTGGCATTCAAAGGGGATGCAAACAGGTCGCAGCAAGGCTGGCCCCATCTGCAGAAGATCTCTTCCACTACTTGACGTTTGAGGGACCACTCGTGAGGGAACAGGATGGCTCTGCTCAACCTGTCCGCGATTACATTGGAAATCCCCGGGATGTGCGTTGCTATCAGAAAGCATCCGGTGGACTTTGCCCATTGCCAAATTCTGAGGGCCTCTCTGCATAACGGGTAAGATCTGGTTCCCCCTTGCTTGTTTATGTACCAGACTACTGACATGCTGTCTGTCTGAACTGTCACTGTTCCCCGAGGTAAGGACTCGTGAAAGTGTTGCAACGCTAGAAACACTGCCCTCATCTCTAGAACATTGATGTGCAGATTGTACTCCAAGTTGGACCATTGACCTTGGACTGTTTGTCCCTGAAAGAATCCCCCCCACCCTATCAGGGAAGCGTCCGTGGTTAGAGTTGCTATCGGACTGGGTAATACAAAGGGTCGTCCTAGTGTTAGCTCTTGACTGTGTATCCACCACAAGAGATCCTTCTTGCAATAATTCGTGATCCAGATTTGGTGAGACAGTGGAAGTTGTAGATACGACCATTGGGCGAATAGCATCCATTGAAGAATCCTCATGTGCATTCTGCCTAAGGGAACTACCAGAAGGGATGCTGACATCAAGCCTAGCACTCTTAATACTTGTCGTGCTGAGACTCTGTTGTTCTGAAGAAGGAGCGAAATTTGGTGCCTGAGGTCTGACACCTTGATGGGAAGAGTAACTTGAGCCAGGGAGGTATCTAGCTGTGCTCCTATAAATAAGATACGCTGTGACGGCGATAAGACAGATTTTCCAAAATTCACCGTTATGCCTAGTGAAGAGCAAAGATTGATAGCGTAGTCCCTGGCTTGTAGCAGACGACACTTGGTGGTGGCGGAAAGGAGCCAGTCGTCTAGATAAGGAAACACCCGGAATCCCTTTCGTCTCAAGTGAGACGCTACTACTGCCATGCATTTGGTGAACACCCTGGGGGCTGAGGTGAGACCAAAGGGCAGAGCGCGAAACTGGAAATGACTGGCTCCCAGCCGGAAGCGCAAATGATCTCTGAATGCCCTGGCCATTTTTATATGGTAGTATGCGTCTTTGAGATCTAAAGAGCACATCCAGTCGCCCTTTTGCAGAAAAGGGAGGATTGACTGAAGCGTGACCATCCGGAACTTTTCCTTTTTTACAAAGGTATTTAACTTGCTGAGGTCTAGAATTGGCCTCCAGTCCCCTGTTTTCTTTGGAACTAAAAAGAACCTTGAGTAAGTTCCGGATACTATTTGGTTCGTTGGGACTGGTTGGATGACTCCGTTTTCGAGCAACCTTTTTATTTCTATGGTTGCTTGATCTCGCAGACTGGGTGGAACATCTGGGAGTTTTTTGGAGTTTGGTGGTATTGTTATGAAGGGGATGTTGTAGCCTCTGGTAACTATGCTTTTTACCCAGTAATCTGATGTAAGATTTAGCCAGGCCTCTGGGTATAAAGCTAAGCGACCCCCGACTGCCTCCAGAGCAGGACAGTCGGGCCTGCACTCAGGAGTGCTGGAAGGGTTTTCCAGAGAACGTCTCTGTCACCCTGATTTTGCGGACCCCCTCTGCCGGCTGGGCGGCGTCTTCCATTTCTTCCCCCTCCTCTGCCTCTGGAGGGGGCGTCACTTTGGGTGTGTTGAAAAGATCCCCGAGTCTTTCAGAACCACATTTTTCCTCCTCGTTGCACTTTAGGGTAGGGCCTAGATGGAACGGAAAAACGGACCCCAAGGCAGACAGGGTCTTCCCTTCTTGTTCACACCTTGTGAGAGTCTCCTTTACTTTGGGCCCAAACAGGGAGGCACCATCAAAGGGGGCATTGGCAAAAGAAGACTTAAAGGTTTCCGCAAAGGAGCATAAGCGCAACCAGGATTGTCTTCTCAGTGCAATCGCTGAAGCTGCCGCTCTACTCGATCCTTCGGCTGCGTATGAAATCAGCCTCATGGACGAGTTGACTATGGAATTTAGGGTGTTAAGTTACGCTGTCACTTTATTGGCGACAGCAGCATCTGTGTGTCCCTGAAGAGTATCTCCTAACTCTTTAATGAGATCTCTTTGTAAACGCGTAAAATGCGTAAGGTAGTTGAGCGATCGGATGGAAAAAGTCGCCAAACTAAATATGCGCTTCCCATATCTGTCCATTGTCCTAGAATCCTTATTAGGAGGATGGACAGAGGAAGATGATTCAGACATCTCTTTCTTAGTGGCCGCCACCACCATAGTGTCTACGAGAACTCCTTTAGTAAGGTAGGCTTTATCTTGAGGAGCTGTCATATATTTGTTGGGTTTACGTGGGACTGGTTCCACTGTATCAGGTGTTTCCCAAGCCCTCCGAGCTACTAGGTCCATAAGATCGTCAAAGGGAGGAGTCACCCAGGAGGTAGAAGGTTGAGTCCCAAATGCCTTCAGTAAAACCGATTCATCCGCAGAAGGGGTAAGGGTTTGCCAGTCCCCTCTTTGCTTCAGGATTTCCAAAATGTCTGTGAAGGAGACATCCTCAGAGGTGGACCTTGGGGACCCTTCTGCTTCATCTAAATCAGTATCAGATGTAAGAGATTCCTGAGGGGAATCTATGTGCCTCCTCTTGCACAGTCGTTTCCTCGGAACATCCTCAGTGGGAGCTTCTGGGGATGCATCTGAGGAACCAGAGTCTCCCTGTGGGGATTTCTGAGGCATTGGGTCTAGACGCTTGGTAGGTACAGAAGCAGAATGCGGACCTTTTGGGGAAGGAGATAAAGAAGCCGATGAAGTCAGTGTCTGATCCGACAAGACCTTCCTCATGATGTCAAAGGCACCGGTGCCCCGACCCGAAGACCCGACCCGATCCGAAGAAGGAAGTCGTTTCTCCCGGATCGGAACCACGGGCTCCGACACCGAGGACGGATCCGAACTAATCTGAGCCGAGGCACCGAGGGGAGGGGTCGGAACCGAAACCTCGGTTCGACTATCCCCCCCGGAACCCAGGAAAGACGTTCGGCTCCGAGACTCTCCGGCTGGTTCCGAAGGAGTCGAGGTCAACGGAGCCGATAGCACTACTGGAGGCTTCGGCACCGAGGGCTCTACAATCATCGGTTCTTTGACTCCTAACACCGATGACTCGACGGGTCTCGGAGGAGGAAGTGTCGAGGGAGTTGGAATGGCTTCGAGTTTCGAAACCAACTGGGACGAAACTTCGAGTAATTTTGAAAAAGCCGAGTTCTCCATAAGCTTCTGTACCACTCTGTCCACATCGGAGTCGGAGATGGGCCTCGAAGAACGGGTCAAAGGAATCGAAGCCGTCACCGAGCGAAGGATATAGATGGTGGTACCTCTGTTACCGGCTCCAAGACCTGAGCCTCGTGCAGAGATAAAGTCTCGACACTCGGCCGAAGTCATAGGAGCCGGTGTCCGAATTTGAAAAGAAGTGCTCGGAGCCGATGACTTGGGCTCCGACACTCTTGAAGACTTCGATCCCTTCGAAGACTTCGAAACCTGTTCAGCCTGGTCTAGGGCTTCCTGAAATTCAGGTTTGATTAGACCTCTGTCCACTAACTTCCTGCGTCTTTCCATCATGACCCTCCCACTAAAGGAATGACAGATAGAACAGTCTTCCTGCAAGTGGAGAGGGCCAAGACAGTAGATGCAGGAAGAATGGTTGTCAGTAATGGACATCTTTTGTCCACACTGACACCTCTTGAAACCACTTTTCATCTTTTCTGACATTACTATAGAAAAGAAAAAATTTACAACTACCAAAAACCAGTCTAAAGTATGTAAATATATATATAAAAGTTTAACAAACACACCACAGCACACTGATATATATATAAATTGAAATAAACAGAAAAAGGTTAACTTTCTTCAAAAAATTGTTACAGACAAAAAAATGGCCTAAGGCCCTTACTAATTTTTAAAGGTAAAAATCTACCTAACTAGTTCACACAACTATATATATATATATATATATATATATATATATATATATATATAAGCTATTAATTATAAGAAAAAATATCACTAAAATTATCAAGAGATATAGCAAAAATAGTAAAAAGTTGTACTGGCCCGAGCCTCACGAAGTGATCTGCTGCTAGCGGCAAACTAGATCTGAGGGTTAACACCGGAGGATCATGGGATATTACTGTGCCTCGAGCTTTCTCGAAGATGTGAGCTAGTGATGCGGCCGACTCGGAGCCGAGGATCGGCTCCGAACCCGTGTGTAAGAACAAACGGCGAGATTGAACAATTTCACATAAGGTGTTATACAAATCAGGTGGAAATAACTTTTTAATACAATGATTCTTTCAGTAAAACCTTTAAATGTCAATTGTCTTGCAGACAAATACAGAAAGTAAAGAATAGTGAACTACATTAAAAAATGTAGAGTGCAAATAGCTATGTTACACGAGGCTCATTTAGAAAAAACTGAACGTGTGAACTGGATAAAGAAAGTTTTGCAGGATGGTTATTTAGCAGAATATCTGGAACAAAAGAAAAGAAGAGCACTTGTACTAATTGCAAAAGGAGCTCCAATAGTGATAGAAGATGATAAAAAAGATAATAGCACATTTGCATTGTTAAGGGGCTACTGGCAAAGGAGGATTACATTGGCATGTATTTACATTCCACCTAAAACTGCTATAATGTAGCTTAAGGAAATTCTGGGAGAAAATCAGTTTTCAGCAAGGAATATTACTTATAGGTGGGGACTGGAATTTGATTTGCAGCAGGGAAGATACGTCTGGGGAGGACAATAAGGAAAGTATACTAAAGGAGGGTAGATTTTTGAAGAAATTCATGAAGATATTTGGCATGGAGGATGTGAATTCAGGAATAGGAGTTCGGAGTGAATTTACATATTATCCCCCTTCCCCGGGATATAAAAAATGGACTAGGCTGGACAGAAATTACATTTCACAGAACATATGCATTTAATGGAAGGTTTTGAAACGTACCCAATAAACTATTTCAGATCACGTGCCAATAATAACTACAATAAAAACAAAGGGTAATGAAATAAGAATGAGACATTAGCACTTTCTCACCTATCTGTTGAAAAGAGAGGAATTTAAGGAATGGGCAGTGCAGATTATTCAGGAACTATTTAAGAGGATAGAAATTATTTCTGAAAACATAGCTAGGGAGTGGGATAAAATTAAGGTGGAGTTTAAAAATAGGGAGGAAATAAACTATGATTATGAAGTAAAAAGAATTATTTAGAGGGACTAACAAATGTTTAAATATTACAGAATAGGAGAAATCTGACAGAAGAAGAGGAGGATCAACATCAGAATGTTAAGCACAAAATAAGGGATTACATCAATAATATACACAAGTTTAGAATGACTGCTGGTAAGCAACTATTTTTTGATAACACTAGAGGACAAAATCTTTTATCACAATGACTCAGGCAACAGAAAGTATAAATGGTTGTCATCAAGCTTAGGGAGCCCACAACAAGGAAGGTAACAAGAGATCCTGTAGAGGTATTAAAAATATTTTGGAAATGCTACGGACATCTGTATAAAGCAGAGAAATATGGAAATCCAAAAAGGATAGTGATGGAAACGTTTGTGGAAGAATTAAATATGCCAAGGTTAGAGGTAGATGAGGCTCAATTACTATTAGGATAGGAGGAGAAATAAAATAGCAATGTATAACCAATCTACAGGAAAGTCTTCAAGAATAGCTGGCATTCCTGTGGAAGTTTGGAAGCTAGGATGGGAAAAACTGATACAGATCTGGAAGGTTTTGTTTAACACTATTTTAAGAAAAGTACTAATGTCCTGGAAGAAAGCAGTGGTAGCTGTAATACCTAAACAGGATAAAGATCCATCAGATTTATCTTCATATGGGCCAATTTCAGTACTAAATCATGATTATAAAGTGTTCATGTCTACAATGGCTAAAATAATGGCAAACGTAATGCCAAAATTGATAGATATGGATCAATGTGGTTTTGTGTAGGGGAGGCAAACATTTGTCAACATTAACAGAACAATGATGATCCAGAGGGAAGCAGAATGTAAGAAAATACCATTGTTGTTGGTGGGTCTTGACGCAGAGAAAGCATTTGACAGAGTAAGCTGGGACTTTATGAGCAGGGCAATGGAAGCATTTCCATTTCCTGAATAAATTAAAAGGTTTTCTAGGAGGATATATGAGGGATTGGAGGCGAAAAGTGGGTGGGGTCCTCTGTGATAATTTGTGCTTATGCACAGGAACCAGGCAGAGGTGTCCTCTTTCTCCTTTATTTGCATTATATTTAGATCCATTGGCAAAGAAAATAAGGGACACTGAAATTCAAAGATATAATTGGTATGGTAGTCAAGAAAAAGCTGGCTCTGTTTGCAGATGATGATATTTTATACCTGACAAAACCAGAAAGAGACATTACAGTGTTGTGGAACACATTGAGACAGTTTAAAATCTTTTCAGAATACAAAACTAATGAAGCTAAAACAAAGGTAACAGCGGTAAATTATAAACCCTCATATTAATTGGTTCAGCAATATCCATACTTATGGGGACATGATAAAATGAACTATTTAGGAGTATGGATTATAAATTATTTTGGGGTGGCAGCTAAGGATATGTGAGAAGAGACTATAAACAATAGATAATACAAAAACTAAGAAAACTGAAAATTTGTTATATGAATATGGATAGTAAGATACAAGAAGTTAAAATATTTTAGCCCCATTAGTCTTATACACAGGTCAGGCATATTTTTATCGACCTGAGGAGAAATTGTGAGCAGCAATTAATAAAGAGCTGAAGGACTTTATCTGGGAGGAGAAGATGTCAAGAGTCAAGTCGGATAAGCTGATTCTTCCAGTAGAACAGGGCAGATTGGGATTACCTGATTTGAAGGGGTAGTTCAGAGCTACATAGTTAAGGCTCCTATACATAGCACAAGCAGAAAACTAGAATCCAAAGGGGAAAGGGATAAAGACGAAATGGGGAGAAGCTCAAGAAGCGATTAGGATTTTGGATGCAGGCCTATAAAGAGAATAACAAGAATCATACAGACCATTATATCTATAAAACAGCAGAAAGTTTAAGAACTAAGCCAAAGCAGGAATGCAGAAAAGAGATTCTGCTGTTAGGGATGACTGCAATTAAGGATATAGACAGCAGGCAAGAGGGGGCTGGAATGTATTGGAGAAAACTCGCAAAGGAACCAAGGTATTGGAAGCAAATAACTATAGAGAGATGATAGAATGGGAATATGCCAAGAATTTATTTGGTTTGCAGGTTAGAGATTGCCTTCCCTATCAAGGATTGATATCACACTATAGGCAAAGAGAAAGAAATAGGGGGGTCCTAAAAACTCTACCAATACTGGTCTTTTGTTTATTAGAATCTAAGCTGCCACTAAAAAGGAATAATTAGTACAGCATATAAAATATTGCACGCTAACTATAAGAATTAATCAGAGGAGGTTAGAAAGGATTGGGAAGAGAGACTGGTTAAGCAATTCAAAAGAAACAATGGGAGGATATACGTCTCTTTCCCAAATATGCAACAAAATCTAGACGATTTAGGATTTTTGCTGCAAATGATTACATAGCTATTTTTATACCCCAAGTGGTCTCCAGAGAATTTTTCCTCAGGTAGACAGCAAACGCTGGAGGTTTGACAGGGAAGAAAAACATAACTGGGAACATATTTTCTGGGAGTGCAGTGAGCTGGTGTACTTTAAAGATTCCCTGCGGGATGCATTGTCGGAGATGCTATGTGGGCAGACTGGTGTGACAAGAGAGATGATTTTTTTGAGTTAATAAACAGAATCGGAACTGCCTACACATGGGTAAGGCCTTGCTGTGTTTACTTATGCTGGCTGTCAAAACAATTACTAGAAAATGGAAATCAAAATCTAAACCAACTACACTAACAGTAATGAATATAATAACAGAGATCAAACAACTGGAATTAAGATCTTTAGAAAAGGATAGGCGCAAACTACATAGAAAAAAATGGGAATTGTGGGAACAATACATATGGGGAGGAATGAGGTTTAAAAGAAGGCAGGACTTAAATGAGCTATGTAATGATTGACTGAAAATGACTGGGTAGATTATAAGGGATGTATAATGTATGCAACTGGGAGTGTGTCACTGATTTGTGATGTAAAATCCTTGCAACTAGGATTGTGTTGGTGTGGCTTGCTTTCATTTATATAAATGTATCACTGCCTATGTCATAAATGATGGTTTAATAAAGATGTTTCTTGTTTAAAAAAAAGGGGGAAGGAAGTGACTAATTTATGTAATGCTGCTTAGGTTATATGATATATAGCAATATATGCAAAGTACAATGTAAAGTGAACTTATTAATACAGTTTGATTACTTTTATATAAATGTAAACTTGCCTATGTCACAAGTGATAATTCAATAAAGGTGTTTAAAAAAAAAAGACATCAAATTTAAACTGCAACACTAAAATTTCACAGAAAAGGACTTGCAGCTCATATCTCTTTCTCCACTATATGAAAACCACTGAAAGCAAAGTTGGTTCCTGTAACAGCTTATGCAAAACTGCATCCTTATTAACATTTAAACACATGTGTAATAAATACTGTCCTTCTCTCCTTAGTAAGTTACATATTAAACCTCTACCTAGGAAGTTGAACACATTTCAGTGAAGACTCACTAGTCACTCACTTCTCACAGACCTCAATATGCCCAAGTCACTGGGGAAAAAGCAACTCATAAAATCTTACCTGCAAACTGAAAACACCCACCACAAAATATTAGAAAAGAAATTAAATAAGCTACCTTCAGGTAAAGAAACATAATGACCACCTAAAACACAACTACAAAAACAACTGCTTTAAGACACAAAACATGCAATGGATAAGTATGCACTTTGGTTAGAGAGGATGAAGTGTAAGTGCAATTACATAAAACAGATATGAAAATTAACAAAAATAAAGGATTTTAATGAAAATTGCAAACGAAAGCAGTCTGGCTTAGAATAACACCAAAAATGACCATATGCAACTTAACTAAAACATCCAGAGTACATTATTTCTCTCTAAAATTTAGTAGCATGGTATTCAAAGGGAAGACACAGTGACCCTGTGACAAACAACCTAAGGATGACTTTTCTTTAGCATCATTGAATAACACAACTCAGGGAAATTGTACACACACATGAATACAATAATGATTTTAAACTTCAAACATTTGGGAATAGATTTAATAAAGTTAAATGAAGGGGGAACAGAGCTTTACAATTTTATCTCATGAAGGATACCTAGGCAACATTTTGGTGGTACAACTCAAATTTGTTTTTAATCTGACCCTATGCAAGACAGTTAGATAAAAAAATCCTTAAGCTTTCTGCATCCAAAGCAGAAACTGTGAGGTCTGAGTTTCTGCTTCTGCCTCTTAACTTAAGAAAGTTGTGAAGCAATTTTTCTTTGTTAAAATGATCAGAATAAATGCCCTTCACAAATTGCACTAGTGTTGTGAGCGTAAGAACAAATATACTTCTGCCTATAAGTCTATACACAGCAATTCCTACATATTCACTACTAAAGTTACAGCTCTATCTCTATACTGATACAGTGATGGGTTAAAGGCATCTTTAGGATGCCTGGATAGAGGTTAATATTGCATAACTTACCTTGATAAGATGGAGTACTCTAAATGAAAAGTGCTCATTACAAAAACAGCAGCAAGTAACCATCTCAATTATGATAAATAATGGACCAGTTAACTCTCTCATAGCATACATGACCTAAGAGGAAACAAAAAGTGAAGATGCAAAATAAAAATCAGACTCCAACTTCAAGTGCAATTCACATACATTTTAGCAGCGTTTTAAAAAGAGTTAGAAAAGCAGTAATCAAACAACCCAGTAGTAGTAATTTAAACCCAGCATTTACCTGCAAAAATAAATATGCAATGTGCAATCTTTAAACACTGGTGCTTTTGACCTTTTGAAGAATAGCATGGTATTTTTGAACCAGTCTTATGAATTGGCAAATGGACCTTTACTACAATAAGTTTTAACTCTTCAAAAAAATGCATAAATCACACAGCAGAATCTACAATCGTATTTAGGTATGTTACCAATACATGTAACCCCATACAAATTGCAGAAGGAGTCATTATTGGGCACACTGCGGGTGCTGTGAAGAGCACTTCTGGCTGATATCAAAGATTGAAATAATAATAATTTCATAAACTTTAATTGTACTTTGGCTTAGGAATGGGGTCCATTCCCGTCATGGTATTAGAAACCCAAGAGACTTGGAGAAATTAAAAGGTAGAAAGTACAGTTGTGCAAGTAAACTTACTATAACAATAGATGGTTCAAATACATCTCTGTTGCAGCAGCCTAAGCTGTTAAGGATCAGACTTGGATATCTTCAAGTGTTGGGGTACCTTCCACATGCCCGTATGACTGTTGGAACTTGATAACAAAAGCAAGTACAAATCCAGATATACTGGCACTAAAAATCAGAGCTCTCTTACCTCATTGGGGGAGAGGGGTTAGAGCACAGCCAATAAATCACATACTAACAGAAGGAGAGTCAGGAACCCCCACCCTGGCATAAAACAACAAGAGGGAAAGAAGAAGACTGCTTGTTCTGCAACAGTGATATATTTGAACATCTACTGTTGTATGTTAATCACCAGATCACTGTTGCAGTAGCCTAAACTATATGGGACAAATACCAATGCTTAGAAGGAATGGGAGGAAGCTGAAGGACCACAGTCCAAGCCCATGGAGACTGGTTTTAGTAAAGCCTGTCCAGGCTCTACAGAGGCAATTTTGTACTGCTTAGTAAAAATATGAAGATGACCAAGCGGTTGCCTCAAAAATATTTATAGAGTCCACCCCTTTTCAAAATGCAGCTCTGACTTTGCCATGATATGCACAGAATGGGCTCTGACTTTGCCATGATTTTAAAATTGCCAGTAAAAGCTGTTAAGAAATATAATTAAGTTAATTACTCTGGTGGGAAGAAAATACTTTTC
Organism: Protopterus annectens; assembly: GCF_019279795.1. Lineage (NCBI taxonomy): Eukaryota > Metazoa > Chordata > Ceratodontiformes > Protopteridae > Protopterus > Protopterus annectens. The sequence goes on from NC_056744.1 coordinate 654,027,121, forward strand.
TAAATTGTGAGAGAGTAAGAAATGTTCTGGATATGGAATTTATACATAATTGTGATTTGAGGATTACTGTACTTAATATGGGTCTGATCATTTTTGGATTTCATGAAGGAAAGTAAATGCAGTTGAAGAAAATTATACATGATTAGTTTATTGTCTACAGACTGCACAGAATGGTTGAAGGGGAGGTTTGCTGTATTCCTCTACCAGTGAGACCGTCTCTCTAGCTAGTATAGCCCTAGATTGGTCTCAAGAAAGGATATTCCAGAATACTGCAGAACCAAAGGCTGCCCCGATCTAGAAAGGGTATCCAATTTGTAATGAGCTATGAAAATATGAGCAATGAACCAAGTAGCAGCGACACAAATATCATCTACAGAAGGTGTGGACAGGAAAGCAGGGAAGTGGATACTGAACTTGAAGAATGAGATCATAGTGGTCCTGGGTGAGAGAAATCTCTGTTAATAAACATGAGAAATACAATCAGTGAGCCATTGCATTAATGGGACCTTTGACACAGACTGCCCCGATTTATCTCTTAAAAAGCAAATAAACAATTGATTTGATTTCCTAAAAGTTTTTGTTCTCTGCAGAAAAAAATATCAGCTGTCTGTGTATATCCAACAATGAAGCATATATTACCCCTTACTGAAAAATTCTGGGAATAAAACTGGTAAATTTATGGAATGGGTAAGGGCAAATTCAGAAGCTACTCTCAGAAGAAAAGAAGAGTTGGAGCAAAGAGAAGCCTTGTCTGTTTGAAAGATAATATAAAGCAGCTGGCAAGACAAAGCCTGGGGTTCAGATACTCATCTTGCTGATGTAATAGTGACTAGAAAAATTGTTTCCCAAGACAAAAATTTTAAATCAGCGTTTGCTACTGGTTCAAATAGAGACAGGGTTAAGGCCTGGAAAAGAACTGTCAAACACCATGGAATAGTTGATAAATGGTCTGACTAAAAACATACCTTTAAGGAAGCCTTTGCATGGTTTAAGGGAGACCAATGACAAATTAGTTTACTAACATGATAATAGGAGATTGCATCCAGATATACCTTCATTGTGGAATAACTTGCGCTATTACGGAAAATGAAGGTCGGAAAATCTAAAACAGTTGAAATGGGTGCCAAAAAGGGGTCTAGATTTCTCTCATTGGAACAAATACAGAATCTTACCATTTGTTATTGTATATCCTCCTAGTGGAATCTTTTTGAGAAGTATGGATATGCAGATCTTGGGAAGTAAGCCTTGACTGTCTAACTATCACTGAAAGTGGAGGAAACCATATGGTTAACTTGAGGGCTTGTATGTCTGGATGAAGTAGTCAGGATTAATGAGACAGCAGATCTGGAGAGGGCTCCAGAACCCAAGGAGGATACACCAGATGAGGCCACAGGAAGGGGAGACCAGAATGGAGCAATAAGGATCACCTTGCTTTTCCGCTGACATGCCTTCTGTAGAAATTTGGGGCACAGCAGGAAAAGCCTAAAGGAGACTGGGAGGGCAATCAAGAATCAGAGCACCTCTTGGTTACTGTCCCTCTGGGGGAATAGGGCAAAATACCTGTTGCATTTGAAATTGTGGGCAGAGGCAAAGAGATCACAGCATGACTGGGCCCACTGGCGAAAAATCTGTACCACCACTGAAGGACTGCAAGACCACTCATGAGGCAGAATAGATAGTCTGTCCACTAAAATGCAGAACTTCCACAGGATTTGTTTTACCAAAAGAAAAGGGTTGAAACAGATCACACAATGCCACACTCTCACTGTCCCCTAACACAGTGGATAAGAGCGGGTTCCCACCTCTTTGTTGATGTACCAGACAACTGACATGTCTGTCTGTATGGCAATTGTCCCTTGAGGGATGATGTCTTGAAATGCCTGCAATGCTAAAAGAACTGCCCTCACCTCTAGGATGCTGATGTGAAGGTTTGCCTAAGGGAGATCATGTGCCTTGGACTATCTGTCTCAGGTAATGCCCCCAACTCCACCTCAACTGGGAAGTCATCGTGGTCTTGGGCAAACGCAGGACAAAGGGGTGACCTTGAGAGACATCTTTTGTGTGAATCTACAAAGAGACATGCTGTTTGCAGATCTTTGCTACTTTAACAGCAAGGTCATGGGGTGATGATTAATAGACCACTGTAACAGCATGGTCCACTGTACTACTCTCAAACAGTATCTTGCTAGAGGCAGAAGGGCTACAGAGCCCGTCAAAGAACCAAGAAGCTGAAGGGTCAGCCTGGTTGGTGGTGACAGAAGAGACAACAGGATTCTGGTCTGATGCTGTAACTTGGTTAGTTTGGATTGAGGGAGTCATACCACTTGATAAACCGTATCTAGATGAGCACATATGAACTCCAGGTCTTGACTGGGAGATAACGAGATGAGATTTGTTGCAGTTGATTATTATACCCATTTGAAAACATAAATGGAGGAAGTAATCCCTAGCACATATTGGTAGATGTCTGGTGGGAGTGGTAAGGAGCCAGTAGTCCAGGTAAAGGAAAACTTGGAATCCCAACAATCTCAGGTGAGCTGCAACCACTGCCACACACTGGGTGAACACCTGGGGAGGGGATGTGGTGAGACAAAAGGGCATGGCTCTGAACTGAAAGTGGCTGGCTCCCAGCTGGAAGAGAAGGTATTTTCTGGATCATCTGTCTATTTTTATATAATAATATGCATCCTGAAGATCTATGGAGCACTTAATAAAAGCAGCTGGCAATCAAATCAATCAGTTGCCTTGACAGCAAATAAGTGCTTAATCCTACATCCCCTTAAGAAAGGGTCCAGGGAAGTATTTTCATTTAAACCAAAATTTCTATCTGCTTTTAAAGTGATGATCCATTTTAATTCATTGATCCCATTTTTATTAAACACATCTCCTCCTCTAATATTCTTAGCAGTCAACTGAATTACTTTAGAGAGAAAACCGTAACCAGAATGCAAACTAATATGCTTATTCAGAGCATTAGTGCTGACATTCCTTCTGTTATCTCCAATGTGCTCCAGAACCCTCTCAAGGCTACGAGTGGTCATCCCTACATACAAACTAGGACAGTGTGTACTAGTCACTAAACAAACCAAATATGTACTTTTACAATCAGCATAGAACTTAAATTCATACTTAATATTAATGGTAGGGTAAACAAAATACGGAACATCAGAAATAAAGGAGCAGGCTTTACAGTTACGGCAAGGGTACCTACTCTGACTGAAATAACATGAGCCTGTGTGGTAAAACTATCTTTAAAGCAAAGCCTCTGTTTTAAATTCTTTGCATTTCTAAAGTAGAACTGAGGTCCATCTCCAGGAAGTTTACTATTATCATCATCAGACAATAGAATCAGCCAACTTCTCTTAAAGATGTTACATATATCATGCACATCACTACAGTAGCTAAAACCAATTTGGAAATAATCAGAGTTACAATGTTTGGTACTTTTGTCATACGGGTTGTCAGAGAAATAGGGTCTCCCTTGCGTTGGACGTAGGCCCTTGACCTGTTCCAAGATGTCACTAATTCCTTATGACCACAGCCCCTCATGTGAAATTTATCACTTAGATGGGCAAAATACTTATCACTTAGATGGGCAAAATACTCATTCAACCTATCATCAGTAGTGAGCAATCTCGGAAATCTTAAAAATTGTTCCTTTAGTACATTACAAAAAAGTATGATTCTGATGCAAAATGCTCATTCAACCTATCATCAGTAGTAAGCAATCTCGAAAATCTTAAAAATTGTCCCTCTATTACATTACAAAAAAGTATGACTCGGATGCAAAATGCTCATTCAACCTATCATCAGTAGTAAGCAATCTTGAAAATCTTAAAAACTGCCCCTTTAATACACTACAAAAAAGTATGACTCGGATACATACTAGTCTTATGCAATTTAGTGTTTCTCTGACATGGTTTCCTGAACATTTCTGTCTGTAAATTCCCCTTGCAATCCTTCAAAATATGAACATACAAGAAATCAACAGAGTTATCTGGTGTACAAGCAGTGAAAACTAAAAAAAAATAACAGTGATGGGAGTAGGTAGGTTGTAGCGAGTGTTTTTCTAGCGGAGTCTGTGAAGTTTTGATTTACTCTATTAAGGGAGCCTAGTTTTTTTTTTTTTTTTTTTTGATTACTTGTAGGATATGCTGCTTGAATTTACATTTATTGTCAACTATGATGCCTAGCAATTTTGCTTGCGTTACTGTTTCGATTTTTATGTTGTTAAAAGAAAAAGTACTTTTGTTTGAGATATTGTTTGGGGGTAAACAGCATATGATTAGTTTTGCTGGGGTTTAGAAATAGGTTGGATTTTTTTAAGCCAGGATTCTACTGCAGAGGGAGTCTTGGGTGATTATTTTTTGTTTGCTTATTAGAGGGAGCCGTGCAGATGACAATGGAATCATCTGCATACTGTATTATTTCTGCATGATGGTGGCTGTATGAAGTTTATTTATGAAAACACTAAACAAAAGTGGGCCTAGTATTGATTCCTGAGGTACACCAACATACTTCTTGGAAGGGAGTTTTCTGCCATTCGACAGCTTGTCTGTCTGATAGGTAGCTGAGGAACCATCTAAGAGAAGGGCTGTGACAGGCCAAAGGAGGAAAGCTCAAATTGGAGATGTTGGTAGAATACCGCATCAAACACCTTAGATTGACTTAGAAAGAGTGGATGTTACTTTATTGTTGTTTCCATGGGAGTTTATGGTATTTTTGAAGAGTAGGAGAGCAGCAGTTATCTTGTGATTTGGTCTGAGGCCATGCTGGTTTTGGATAAAACGTGGTGTTGATGTGCTGTAAAACTTGTACACAAATGCATTTTTCGAGAATTTTAGATAGTGACGACAGTATTGTTATTGGTCTATAATTGTTTAGTTCTGTAGATAGGCCACATTTGTCCAATGGCATAATAAAGGATTTCTTCCAAATGGATGAAACAAATTTTTCAGACAGTGATCTGTTAGTAAGGATGGATATATGGTAAGCTATTGCATTGGCAATGAGTTTTAGGTTCTGGGATAGGAGTTGATTTTCTGCTAGTGATGCTGATTTCAGTTTGTGTAGATGTTTACAAATTGTGGAAGTGGGCATTTGCTGGAAGTTAAAAGTTTGTGATTGGCTGTTGTTGAGTGAGGGTAAGAAAAGAGGAGAGGTAGTATTGTTATTAAGGAGATTGCACTGTTTGGATAAAGTAAGAAAAGAGGTGGGAGGAAACTGAATCAGATTTACTGCATGTGGATGGGGATGGTGTAGAAGTATGGCCTGGGTGTGGTAATTTGTTTATTGACCAGACAAGTTCTGGTACTTATTTTTTTGTAGTTTGGTATAGTGGTGATGTTCTGCTTTGATTTGGCATTTGGTAAGGTTCCATAGTTATCCAAATGTGTAGAGGGTGTTTTGAGTTCTATTTTTTAATTGAGCAATATAGGAAGAGATGTAAAAGACTGACAGAGTTACAAAATCAGTGGATACAGCTAAGCAAAATAAATAAATAAAGGTGAAGAGAAACGGTCAGGAATTTATGGATACCTTAAATGAGCAGAAAGCAAACAAAAAACATAACTACGGCTTTTTTGACAATAATCCCAAATGACTAAAAAGTTAGCATAAAAACTCAAGGCAACAGATAGTCGACAGAATGATAACTAAACTGAAAAACCAGGAAACTGTACACCAGAAAAGAACCAAGACAAGCTTATGGAAATAATGGCTCATTTCTAAACAAAGTTATATTAGAGTAACTTACAAACAGAATCTAGTAGTAGGTAAGACAGTTAAGATACAGCGGAATTTGTTCAACAACATAATGTAGGAATGAATAAAAGTCATAGCAAAAGAGAAGCAGGACAAAACTTAACCAGGCTCTTAGAGGCCTATTTATATTTTAAATCATGACTACATGCTTTTTCTTACAGTAATGGCAAAGTAGTTAGCCAAACGTCTACCTAGTCTAATAGATTTAGATCAGTGTGGCTTCACAGAAGGTAGACAGACCTTTGATAATATAAATAAGATGCTAATTTTACATAAAGATTCAGAAAAGAATGAATACATCTTTATACACTTGAAAACTTCCAATTCCCCAACGTTGGATAAAAATGTTGTTTAAAATGTACCAAGGGGCAAAAGTACACAAAATGTAGAGTGACCGTACTACATTAGAGGAGCTATATCCTATATATTACAACAAAAAGAGCAGAACAGGAAAAAGTGAACACAAAGGGAGTCATCAGAAACACTTTGGAAAAGAAAAAAACATAAGCCGGAGGTTTTTGGAATACTTAGAAAAAGATGACAAGCAGACAGAGTTAGAATGCAAGGCATATATTCAATTTAGGCAAAACAGCTTGTCTGCCTTATTTGGGCCTGCTGAGACAGAGACACCTGAGTTAGTAAAAAATATCACGAAGGCAAGAACTGAACACAAGACCATAAAATCTCTAGTCAGTAGGACATATCAAGGGTTAGCAGAGATCAAAATAAATGCAATGGGAGGCTTAAAAAGACATGGGAGAAAGTTACGAACACTGAATACACTATGATGGAGTGATTTTGTTGTGTCTTTCGGCTTTTCCCGGTTAGGGGTTGCCACAGCGGAACTCCGGTCCACTAATGATTGGCAGTAGATTTTTACGTGCTGAGTTGCCAGCCCTGACGCACAACCTTCAACGAAGGTACGCCCATTCACACGTCTCCACACAGAAGATGCTCTAGCTGAGAATCGAACAGGATGTCTTACTGTGAGGCGACAACGCTACCACAGCACCATTTCTCCAAAAAGTCAATAACTCTAGGAAGTTTAGAATTTTTGGTTGGAAATGTTTGCATAAATATTTCTATACACATGAAAGAATAAGCAAAATGTTTCCGGTCACAGATGGTAAATGCTGGAGATATGGCTCTTGAGATAGAGGGGCATGTAAACATATTTTTGGGGCACTGTGACTTACTGCGGGATTACAAAACGGAGCTATAGCAATGTACAAATGCCTTAAAAAGGGGAAGATGAGATTTTAACAAAAGAAATCATGTTTCTAAGTTGAGGGAAGATTAAACAGCTGAGGCAGAAAAAGGATCTGACAGTTCTGCTGTTAACTGCAGCCAAAAAGGTAACAAAAAAATGGAAAATTAAAGAAAATCCCAAATGAAAAGTGGTAAGGAGGAAAATGAAACAGATAAATGAGATAATAAAAGAATAAGTAATTCACTGCAAAATAAATGGACTTGAGGGAAGTACTCCCATATATAAAGTAACATAGCATTTGGACAAGTGGAATAAGATATCTAGCAAACAAAGTAGATGATATGAGTAGTAAAGCTGTAAAATCAACAAAGAATTGTGATGAACAGAAAAATGCAGGATGCCAGCTCCTCTGTAAATAATTAAAGGGAATTGGGAATATGAGTAAAGGTGGATGCAATCCATTAAGTGTACAGACACTCTTGGAATAAATGTTACATAAAAAAAACAACACTAATGGTTGGATTGATAATTAGATAGCCAATTATAAATAGATGTTAATTGTTACAAGAAATATAAAACTGTACTGTATTCCATAACACTCTTCAATGTCCACATTTAGTGCACCATGCATGAAGATTGCCCAGTTAATATTGTGTGTGATTGTTGCTTCTGTAAATAAAAAATGTTGGTAGGAAATAATTTATTAAGAAAGGAGTGATGTCCCACAAAGGAAGATTATACTGAACTAATAGCAAAAATGAAGGTTTGAAATCGTATTTTAAAAAGCTACATTTTCTTATTACATCAGTATACTTAGACAAGATTTATAGCTCTTGGGTATAGGTAAGTACTAGGCAAGTTGCCCTTTCAGGCTACTTAAGCCTAGCCAAGCTCCCTAATGGAGGGAATCAAATCCTAGACCTCTGGTCTGTGAGGTAAATACCTTAACCATTATACCATACCATTCAACCCTTTTTGAGGAAAATGATGGCCACACCAGCTGATTTATTATTTTTAGTGGAATTATTGTTTTCTGTGTAAACACTTTTCAGGACAATAAAGCACCATAGTTATTGTTAGCTTTAGTGGCTAAATGTACTTCCAGCAAAGAAATAATTGCTAAATTAATATGCTGAAGATTTAGTTAGTTTCCTCCTCTTTATGTTAGTATCCAAATCATTTGTATCTTCAAACTAATTATAACCTTCTAGCCTCCCTCCACAAAAAAAAACAAAAAACTGGCTGAGCCTGGTGCTGGACAATACCAATCAGTGTACTATCCTGGTATACAAATATAAATAAGTTCAAAGAATACTACTAGGCTAACTATCCTTGTGAGCTATTTCAATCCCAGCCAACATGCGAGACTTAAACCCTGCACCTTGTGTCTGTACGGTAAAACACCTTAACCATTATGCCAACCTCCCACCCAAAACAAACAAACTTTTGGTCACACACAAGCAGCAAGGAGACCCCACCTTACACCCCCTACCCTATCTAATAATACAAATTAAACAAAAAAGAAACAAGTCCATTTAAAAACACCACAAAAAAAAAATACAGAAAACATTTAGAGCTCCCACAAATCAAAAGGCTTATAAACCTCATGGCAAAATATTAACAGCCTACCATTCAGCTGATGCCTCTTGGACAGAAACAAAAGATAGTTATAATATCCGTGCAAGGTTCTTACAAAGTTGCTGGAAACAGATATTTAAAAGTTCAACCCTTTTGCCAAATAATTTTACAGATGGGGTAAATGGCAAATACTGACATCATAGCTTGGTTAAATTGAAGCTTTCTGTTTTACATGGCATTTTAGAATACTATGACCAGAATGAAGAGGCCATAGCCTATGTATAATATCAGGTTTAATGTCTGTTATAGTGGTCAAACTTTGAATTGCTGTTCATAACAGAATATACTGAAAACTTATTCTTTCGGCTTTTCCCAGTTAGGGGTCGCCACAGCAGAACTCCGGTCCGCTAATGATTGGCAGTGGATTTTTACGGTGCCGAGTTGCCAGCCCAACGCCCAACATTCAAAGAAGGCACACCCATTCACGCATGCACCTACCTGCATGTCTTTAGATGTCATTCAACTGCGGGGAGGACATGCAGACTCCACACAGAAGGTGCTACAGCCAAGAATCGAACAGGAGAACCTCTTGCTGTGAGGTGACAACATTAACCACTGCACCACCGGGGCCACACCGAAGACTCAGTTACAAAAAAAAAAAAATGAATGGTGTCTATATGCCCTGGAATGACAATTAACTTTAGATTTCATCTCTTATCATGAAATTCTAATTCCAAATTTTTACAGTGCACCTGAAGACAGACAGACAGACTGGACATGACACGTACTTTTAACTTGTTCAAGCTCTTGCCCCATTTTTGTAGCGAAAAACAGCACTACTAACTAATCCAAATGAGTTAAAATAATTTTATCCATTCTAGTACCTCGGCATCAAAAATTTTACTCAACTCCAAGTGTCAACCCTAACTTCATTATTTGCTTTAGGCTGAGATGATTCAGTCTCAACATTATGGCCTGTAATATGACATTAGTCTTTTGGAGTTTTAAAAAAACTGAAATTTGTATGTCATCAGTTTCTTTTGCAGTAAGATCCCTGAGTGTGTTTGTTTTTCTTCTTTATTCCCAAATTTTTGATCTTGCACTTTATGCTTACTCTTTCCTCTTTCATTTAGTAAAGGCAAATTCTTTGCTGTTCTGTCAAAATAAAGTTTTTGTTTCTGATTTCTATACAGGTTGCAAACTTCACAGTTTCTGGTTCTCTGCAATATTTGCTTTGTCGTGTCAAGCCAATACAGAATACCATAGGTTCATAGGCAAGTACTAGGCTAGTTGCCCTTGCAGGCCATTTTAAACCTGGCCAGTTTTTCTTTTTGTGTTCAACATAACCTATCCTATTCTGTTATATATTGGTCTTACCTATCCCATGGTTGATAATTATATATTACCCCTAATAAGACTAACAGGGATCAGACCTTATGCATGGGATAAAGTATTTAAGAGCTCCACCTGTCCATTACTAGTAAAGAGGGCAGTCCTGGCATAAATTTTCTGTTTCCCATCCACAGATCTTAGTTGTGCTTGAAAATGGACAGGGATGAACTTTACGTGGATGGAGAGTCTGTTCCATTGCAGTGGTATCCTCTGCAAAATATACCTGTCCCTGCAAACCATTATGTTGATGTTTCAAAAGAGGTTTAGATCCCTAGACTGAGTATTTCTGATGTCACTTGACTTGCTGATGTGTAGTAAATCAATCAGTAATGGGTCGGAGGATGCCTTGAATGCCAGACATAGGTCATATCTTAGCAGTTTGTAGGACACCAAGTATAGTGACAGGGCTTTGAGTCAGTCCATGCAGGACCTGTTATTTAGGCCTTGTATCATTTTAGTAAGGTATCTCTGTGGTGTTCCAATTGTTGCACATGTCTGGACAGATACATGCCAAAGGGGGGCATTATATTAATGACAGTGGATTAAGAGAGAACAATGACATCCCCTAGATCTAGACACAATCCCTTTGTTTACAAGCTGTACAATATAGAGGGAATTTCTTAAAACAATAGACATAAACTGGTCAAAAGTTTGGTCACTGTCCAATTAATTTCCCAAATCCCAAACAGGTGAGTCAATTCTTAGGGGCGTGTTGTCAATGTGGTAGTTCCCTGGGGTAGATGACTTCCCAAAGGATACAATAATGCATTTTTGGCAATTTGTTTTAGACCATGATTTTGACACCAGTTATTTATTTGAGACAAATCTTCCTACAGGATGCCTACATCATTTGGGGATTCAGTGACTGCTCCTACCTTAGAGTCATCAACAAACTTAGTCCGCCAGAGTTCTTTGGTACTGACTTTTTACTTCAGAAAAGTAGATGCCAAACAGGAGAGGTTCAAGCACAGAACCCTGGGGAACTCCACCAGTGACTGGTCTCACTTCCTCTATTTTGATTATCGGCATCCTAACTGTGAGCTAGTTGGCAATCAAGTGGGTGACATAGGGGTTTATTCCCAGGTTGGTTAGCTTTCCTACTATGCCTGAGTGGGAAATTGTGTCAAAAGCTTTGGTCAGGTCGAGTATGCTGTGTGTACTGTTTTGCCTTCATCCCCTGCTTTGTTGACTTTTCAATAAAAAAAAAAAATCCACCTAAGCATTACATACCCTTGACAAGTCCAAACTGAAACGGTTCTAGTGTTTGGAGGTTTCCTATGGCTGATTGATTAATTCCATAACAAGTCTTACCATGGTATTGAATATGAGGCTTTTCAGACTTATGGGTGTGTGGAAGGTCATCCCTTATGCAAGAGCATGAGTGTAGCTATTCACATGGTACAAAAGCTGTATGTAGGCTGAGACTGAACAGTGTTGTCAGGAGTGTGACTAAATCATGCTTCATGCTGTTTAACTCATTCCCTTCAATGCTGTTTGTACTGTAACTTCCAATGGGCAGAGCCTAAGCTTTCTGATACAATGAAATTACATCCTCACATTTCAAACAAAATGTTCATATATCTGGAACCACAGAAGTTACTAAAAAAGTGTAAATTTCAAACACTTCAGAATAAACTGTTTTATAGTGGTAGTATTCTTTAGGTTATAGGTCTTAAACTGGATTTCCTATGTCACAGTAAGCACAATAACTACTAATTTTACAATACTTTGTAAACAGCTTACAATATCTTGGCAACCACTCGAGTTGTACACGTCATCGACATTTTGTTCATCCAGTTCAGTGTTTTCATAACAGATTAAGTAGCTCTGCCTGTGCTACTTGGTTGTCGAGATATTTAGAAAAAATATGAACTTGATGGCAACATAAATAAATACATGAACAACAATGAATATGTCTTTACCTGCATTAGACAGGGGTCAAATATCAATAGAGTTATGAATGCCACTGTGTAAGCTTTAAAAAGTAATCTTTAATGCTTTGTATGTAACATGGCTTTGGAATTATTAATGCAAATATGAACAAGAAATACTTGATGCCTAGAAATGTCAGTAAGATGTAACTGCAGGAGCATCTGCAGGTGTCACTTAGCTGTAATAAGTTAAGATGCATCCAAGGATACTGTCAGGACCCTTTGAAGTAGTATTTTTAGCGTCTGATAGCACTTTTAGGACTTGGTCTTGTGTGATAGCTGGAGGTGAACCAGTTGATGCATTTCATGATGGAAAGATGAAATTGAGAAAGGGGTGAAATTAGAGCTGAACTGATCAGCCAGTAGGTTAGTATCCATATCTTCAGACTCATGGCACAATACTGCGTTGTGCTTTTGAGATTATAAACATAAGTAAAGAATGCCTTGTGATCTTTGGCTTTGGTAGCTGTTTTAGCCTCAAAGTTGGCTTTGGTGGGTTTTATTAAGCTCCTAAGTTATTTCAGTAACAAGGGCTCTAAAATTCTGGGAATTCTCTTCCTATGTATTTGCTGATGCCTAGATGTAATGTGTAGATTCCACCAAGCATATTCTGAGCAGGATGTAAGGACATTATTACTCTCTCTCTTTTAAACAATAAATCTTGATGCACTGACAGTTTATCTCTGTATGGAATATATACTTTTATTAAAGGAGAAATTGATTTGGTAGTATCTGGTCAACCTGACATATGATATCACAGAGCAAATGTAGCTCAGATTCGTTTCTGAGTACAGGTATTGAATTCTTACAGCTTTTCAGCAGAGATTAGTAGCAGACAAACAACCCTTAGCACTTCTAGGTGTCTGTTAGACAAAAAGTACAGTTGTGTATACTTACCATAAATGTAGATGTTTGAGTGTATTCACTTGGGTTATCCTGCCAGGGGTAGACCTCAGTCTGCCCAAATACCAGAGGCTTAATATTTCTGCATCGTTTGCTGTCGCTTCAGGACTGATGTCAGCTCATCAGGGGTATAAAAACAGGCAGCCGACGCCATTACATCAGTTTTTCTTGCCACAAATGTCAGGAGCCCCCAAATATGTAGCTAAATTATGGTGGAGAAAAACCACCAGTAAAAAACAAATACCAGTAGCCCTGTAAGGGGTTAGAAAGAGAGAGAGAGTGAGACAAGGGGGCTGGAGGGTGGGAAACCAGGACTGCAACAGTGAATACACTCGAACATCTACATTTATGGTAAGTGTGCACAACTGTACTATGTTCTTTGTGTTTCACTGTTGCAGTCATCACACTTGAGTTGATTCCCAAAGCTGAAGAATGGGTGGAGGCAGTCAAGAAGAGTTTGGGCTGGCTAGTATGCCCTGCAGGACTGCTATTACAAAGCCCGCCGTGGATTTGGAAAAGATAGGCAAAACTCCAAGTAGCAGCTTCCAGAATGTCCCTGGTAGGGACTCCTCTGAGAAAGGCTGTAGAGGTTGAAGTCACCCTAATGGAATGCGTTCTGACCCCCTTAGGGGGAGGTTTCCCATGGTGTTTGTAACAAAAATGGATACAGTGTGCTATCCATTTGGATATGGTTTGTTTTGATATGGCCTTGCCCTCTGCCCCTGGTGCAAAGCTGACTAGTAACTGGTCAGACATCCTGAAGGGCTTAGTCCTATCCAGGTAGAATCTGAGCTGTCGGTGCACATCTAAGGAGTGCAGAATCCTTTCCCCCTTACTTTGGGGATTAGGGAAAAAGGTGGGCAAATGGATAGATTGGTTGAGCTGGGCACCACTTTAGGCATAAATGTAGGGTTAGTCCTGAGGGAGACCCTGTCAGCATGAAAAATAATGAAGGGTTCCACAGCCATAAGTGCTTGTAGCTCAGACACTCTTCCAGCTGAAGTGATGGCCAGAAGCAAGGCTGTTTTTCAAGAGAGGAATTTTAACTCTGCTGATGCTGCAGGCTTAAAGGGGGGGGGGGTAGCATGAGCTTTTCACACAAAATGAAGGCCCCAAGCAGGGGTGAGGGCTCTTCTTGGTGGCCTTGCATTGTTAGCCCCTCTCAGGAACTGTTTGATGAGAGGGTGAGAGAAGAGGGGTGGGCTCAGTGTTGTAATGAGCAGACATGGCAGAGGCATGGATCTTAATGGAAGAGAAGGACAGGCCTCTGTGGAGTAGGTCTGCTAGGTAATCCAGGATGAGAGGTAAAGAGGGTTGTGCTGTATCCACTCCTTTAGAGTTAATCCAGGAACAGTACATTTTCCACTTATCAGCATAGGATTTCCTTGTACTGGGTCATCTGACTTCACGTATGACATCCGGTACCTGCTTGCTTAGGTTGGCCACTGGAGAAGAATTTAAGGAATAAGCCAGGCTGCAAGGCTCAGGGTCTGCAATTGTGGATGCAAGATTTGTCCCTCCTGCTGAGTCAGGAGGGTTGGGATCCGAGGTAGGTGCCATGGTGGCACCGGTGACAGACTGCACAGTAGTGGGTACCAGTGTTGGTGTGGCCAGTCTGGGGCAATCAGGATTGCCCTTGGTCTTTCCTGCCTTATCTTGAATAGTACTCTTGTAAGAGGGATCCTATCATATGTTCGAAGGTTTAAAACTTCGAATCACTAAAGGTCAACCTTTAATGATCGAAGTTTGAAAACCTTGAATCATATAACGGAGATTGCCATAGAGTTCAGGAAGGGAAGAATTCCCTTTACTGCACTGTAGTGTGATCTCAGAGTAGGTATATTTAAGTAGCAAGGGGTGGGGGGGTGCAGGGGGGCTTGCCCCCCTGCATAGAGTTTTTTTTTTTTGGGGGGGGGGGCTTAAAATGTTTTGTTTTTTTTTGACATTCAAAGTATTAAAAGTTTAATCATTAAAGTTCGAACTTTAGTGATGCGAACTTTTAATACTTCAATATTATGATATAGACCCTTGTAAGAAGAAACAGAGGGGGAAATGCATAGATTGAGAGGTTTGCCCACTAGAAGGATAGGGTGTCAACTTTCCAGGCCTTGCTGTGAGGTAATCTGGTGCAGAATTTGCTGAGCTGATGGTTGTAGGGGGAGGCAAATAGGTCCACCTTCGGGGTACCCCATGGTCTTAATGCCACTCGTGTGGGTCTAGGAGATTTCTGCTTGCCAGAAAGTTTTGTTTGCCTGGCAGGAATTGAGCTTGCAGGTGAATATGCATGGCTGAGGCCGTGTTCCACAAGGTTATGGCTAGCCTGCAGAGTGGATAAGAATGGGTTTCCCCCTGCTAGTTGATGTACCACATCACTGTGGTGTTGTCGATTTTTATTAGAAGGGGCCCCGGTGAGAGTAGGGATCTGAAAGCTGTCAGAGCATGCTGTATAGCTAGCATCTCTTTTTAGTTGATGTGCAAATGAATTTGGTTTGGGCTTCAGTGGCCCTGAATGCACCTGCCGTCCAGATGTGCACCCCAGGCATAGTCTGATGCGTCTCTGGTTAGGGTCTGGGCGGCGTGACGTTTTGTAAAGGGAAGTCCCTTGTTGTGGCTGCATGCTGCTGCCCACCAAAGAAACTCATTTCTTAGACAAGGTATTATAGGTATGACAGTTTCAAGGTCCTGAGAATATTGGCACCAAAGACTTTTTAAGTACCACTGAAGTTTCTTCATATGCAGTCTGGGAAAATGGAATTAGCAGAATGCAGGAGGCCATTAACCCTAGAGCCTGCAGGATTTTCCTTGCGGATACCTGGGTTCTGTTGGCCATTTGAGTGAAGTAGCCTGTCAGATAGGCTTGTTTTTCTGGAGTAAAGAATGCCATCTGGGATGCTGTGTCCAAGCTTGCTCCCAGGAATACAATTGTTTGAATGGGGACGAGTTTAGATTTCTTTTCATTGCTAGTGTACCCCAGGGAGGTTAGAAGGTCCTTTACAAATGTCAGGTGCTGCAACAGCTTTTCTTGACTGTCTGTCTGAATCAGGCAATCATCCAAGTAAGGGTAAATTTGAATCTTTTTTCTGTCTACAATAGGCAATGACTGGAGCCAGGCATTTTGTGAAAACTCTGGGAGTATTTGATAAGCCAAAGGGAAGTGCAGAGAACTGATAATACATAGATCCTGCCCTGAAACGTAGATATTTCCTGCAGAAGTCCATGACTGGAATGTGCAGCCAGGCCTCCTTTAGGTCTAGGGTGGCTAACCAAGGCATCTTTGGTCAGTATAGGGAGAAGCTGCTGTAGGGTGAGCATTTTGAATTTTGGTACCACCAGGAAGGTGTTTAGAATGGATACAGCTAAGATTGGGCGCCAGGTGCCCTCTTTTCTGGGTACCAGGAAAAGTCTGGAATAAAAACCTTGGCCTATTTGTTCTGCAAGAATAGGCTGAATTGCCCTTATGGAGAGCAGGGACTGAACTTGGTTTTGTGTCTCTGCCCACTGGTTTGGAGGAAGTTCTGGGAACCCTTTTGGGGTTGGCAGCATGTGGAAATAAAATTTGTACCCCAGGGATATTATGTTGAGGACCCATCGATCGTTGGTGATGGAGATCCAGTTTTTTTCATGGAGGGCAAGCTTTCCTCCTAGGGGCATGAGAAATTGGGCAGAAGTGAGGAGTGGAATTGAGAAGTCATTGTGAATTCTTTCCGTAAGGCGGTGGCTTAGCACTCCCTATTTTAGAAGTGGAGGTACTCCACTGCTTAGATCTCTGCATACCCTGAGACTGTAATCTGGGGGGGGTCTGTTTCCCCTGGGTCTAGTTTGAGATGGCCTTGAGAGGCTGGGAAGGGGCAATGCCTACTAAATCTTGGAGGCTGCACTTGCAAAAAATCTTTGACTTAGCCTTTTCTTCCATATTTTTTAAAACCTCTTCTGCTTTGGTGCCAAACAGATTGTCCTAGTTCAGAGGAGCGTCCAATAATTATGATTTCACATGGTCTGGCAAGGTCTGCTCCTTAAGCCAGGCATGCCTTCTAAGCACAGAACCTGTGACTGCACCCTGCAAGATGCTTCTAGGGCACCAAACCCACATTGCAGGGTAAGCTTACTGACTTGGCTTGCAGAATGCATAAAGCTCCTGTAAATCTTTATTTTCTGCACAGTCAGGAAAGGTAGATCATTTTTGCTTAATAAGTTCATAGGTTGATACTAGGCTATCGGCCCTAGGGCCGATACAAGCTTAGCCATAACAATTCCCTGGCTATTTCTTCCCACAGTATTTACTTCCCTGGACCCCTGTCTAGCAGGGCGACTGACGTGATCCCCGTGGTGAATTTCCTATCTCTCATCCAATCATCAAGGTTCCTTTTGAAGAGGGCCAAAGAGGTGCTCTGCTTGACATGTATGGGCAGTCTATTCCAGAGTCTGGGGAGTCTCTGTGTCAGGAACCTATCCCTCCAGCATGTTTTGTTCATTGTGATGACAAGGTGTAGATCCCTGGAACGTGTCTCTCTGAGGGATTGGAATTTCTTTAAGTGTAGCATGTCCAAAGCTCTGGGTTTGACATGGCCTTGTATGTTAAGAAGAGATCGCCTCTAAGTAGACTATATGTGACAGAGTATAAGTGGAGTTTTTTTTAAATGGTCAGCACAGGGCATCTGATTTAGGCCTGTGATTCTTTTAGTGAGGTATTTCTGTGGCCTTTCCAGTTGTTGCAGATGTCTTGAGAGGTACATACCAAACGGGGCGTTGTATTCTATAATGGGTCTAATGAGAGATGAGTACAGTGGGACAATGACCTCCTTTTTTCTGGATGAAAAGCCCTTAGTGATGAGGTGTGCCACATAGAAGGATTTCCTGACTGCTGTGGCGATGTGGTTATCGAAGGTGACACCACTATCCACTTGTGTCCCTAAGTCTCTTATCACACTTTCAGTGTTTAGTGTACTGCCACCTAAGCGGAATTCACGGGTACATGTTTTTTCCCAAAGGGGATAACTATACATTTCTTGGCATTGAGCTCGAGTCCATGGCTCTGGCACCAAGTATCTGTTTCTGTAAGGCCCTTTTGTAGAATATAGACATTATTTGGGGATTCAGTAATGGCTCCCAGTTTGAAGTCATCTGCGAACTTTGTTAGCCAGAGTCCCTTAGTGTTGACCTGTACTTCAGAGAAGTAGATGCCAAACAAGAGAGGTCCCAGGACTGAACCCTGAGGTACTCCACTTGTCACTTGTCTGGAGCTGGATTTGGAATCGGCTACTTTTACAGTGTGGGTTCTGTCAGTAAGCCAGTTGGCAACCCATCGTGTGACGTAGGGATTAATGCCCAGCTTAGTACATTTATCTATGATACCAGAGTGGGGGATGGTGTCGAAGGCCTTGGCGAGGTCCAGATAGTCTGTGTAGACCACCTTACCCTTGTCCACAGCTCTGGAGACTGATTCGAAAAAGTCAATCGGGTTCAGGAGACAAGATCGGCCCTTCACGAACCCAAACTGCATGGGGTCCAGTTTTTGAAGGTTGCCAATGTCTTTGTTTATAAGTTCCATGATGATACGTTCCATGGCCTTGCAGATCAGGCTCATCAGACTGATTGGGCAATAGTTCCCGGGATCCAAGGTGGATCCCCCCTTGTGGAGTGGGATAACTGTAGCTGTGCGCCACTGAGTGGGCACAAAGTCTGAGGTGAGGTCCATAGTATGTTGCTGGGTATTTCAGCATGTGGAACTGACAATTCAATGCTCTAATGGCAAGAGTTGCAGAGGTGTATACTTTTTTACCCCACTTGTCTAGAGCTTGGGAATCCCTGTCTGAAGGGGTGGGATTCTTAGCTGTAGTAGCTTTTTCTCCTTTAGGTCCTTGGGAGATGACATCTGGGTCAACAGTATGATTTTTGAAGAGAAATGTGTGAGAGTCAGGGACTCTACAGTACCTGTCAAGTTTTCTTGGAGCAGGGGGTAAAGTATCAGGAGTTAAGACTGGATTCCATAAAGACATCATCCACAACATCCAGAACAGGAGGGATAGCTAAGGGTGTGTGCTGTGGTAAGTCTATAAATTCCCTGAACCTCTTTTTGGACTGAGGATAATCCTGGCATTCCCAGTGGAAATGTTCTCTCAATGTATGTAGGGCTTCACCAACATAAAAATCCTCTGGAGGGGAGGCTGAAGGAATGGATTCCTCTGCATCTGAATCCTCATAGGCAGATAAGGGCATGTCTTCATATTCAGAACCCTCAGAGTCATCGGACTCTTGGTCAGATAAAGCTGCTGGGGATAAATCTCTTTCTTTTAGCAGGGGAAGACTGGCTTCCTCTAATCAGCATGATCAGGTCTTCTGTCATTTTAAGAATCTGAGATTGTGGCAAATAAGCAGGCCCTTGAGTTTGGGTCGTTTTTTTGGGCGTAGCTCATACTCTTGGCCTTTGAAACTCGGTAGTTTTAGAAAGAACTGAAGATGCAAAAGAAGTCGTCGGTATGTGTCGAATATCGGTAATGCCAAGAACTTCCTCAGAAGCTGGTGCCTGCACAGTGGTTCTGGACCCATCCAAGGTAGAGACATCCGTAGGTTCCGTAGTCAAAGAAGAGTCTCGTGGCATACCAGACTCCGAATTGGTCTCGGTAGAGGTCTGCAAATCCATCGAAGCGGGCATCAGGGGCTGTGAAAGCACCTCACTGAGGACCGGTGAACTGGCGACTAGCTTAACAGAAGCGTCGTCGGCAGTTTTGGACCTGTGCAGTCTGTCTCTGTCTTTATCCTAATGTTTTTTTTGGAAAATCGGTAGTCAGATGGTTTACCAAAGCCATTTCAGAATACGAAGAGCAAGAACAAAAATATTTAGCTACAATAAGAACCTGATAAACAAATAGTTTGGGCATTGAACAAAGCACAAAACCGACAGCGAGGAACGTCTTCGTCTGGGCCTAAACAGGTGACGCAGTAAGAATGGAAATGTCGGTGTGGTATCTGCTTTCCACAGGCGAGACAACTGTTAACTTTTTCTAACATCGGTTAGAGCAAGAAAAAAGGATCCCCAATAGGGTACTTAGCTTTAGAAGACTTCAGGATGATACAATTTCAGAAACGAAAACTCAGGTAGCAGCCGACCGGCACTTTTGCAAACTGCTTCTGCTTTGGGCTCCTCGGCAAGAAAGACGAATGTAATGGCGCTGGCTGCCTGTTTTTATACCCCTAACGACCTGACGCGACAGCAACCGACACAGAAATACTAAGCCTCTGGTATTCGGGCTGACTGAGGGCTACCCCTGGCAGGATAACCCAAATGTGATGACTGCAACAGTGAAACACGAAGAACATTTTCCTGTAGTTATGCTGTGCTTTATATATGCATGTTATATGCACAAGCTTACCAGACTTGCAGGTTGCATTTTTGTAACAATATTAGTATTTTCTGAAGTCTTGCATGCACTTTATGTAGTAATTTTTAAAATATGCTATGCAATAGTTTATGATTGAATTCCACAATGATTCTTTAATCATAAAATTAATCATCACATTTCAAATTTCTAATACCCAGACTCAATAGCCAACATATCTTTCTCATTTTGAGCATGGTGTCAAGAATCTGTTAAGAACCTTGAGCCATATGAATGGCTCCCAAATATGCAACAAGGTCTAAAAGATTTAGGATTTTAGCTTGGAAGTGTTTGCATAGGTATTTTTATACCCCAAGTGGACTCCAAGGAATTTTTTCCTAAGGTAGATGGCAAATGGAGGAGGAGTGATGGGGAAGAAAGACATAACTGGGAATGTTTTGCGAATGTAATGAGTTGGCAGACTAAAAATTCCCTACAGAGTACTCCGTCAGAAATGCTGGGTGAGCAAATGGGTGTAATTAAGGAAATTATTTTTTGAAGCTATAGGATCTGAATTGCCTAGACATAAAGGTCTTGAGTTTAATTCTAGTTGCTACCAAAAAAGTAATTATGAGAAAATGGAATTCAAAGTCTAAACTAACTGTATTTGAAATAAAAGAGAGAAAAACTTCAAGACAACTTGAGCAAAAGGCTCAAAGGCAGGTGCAGCCAACACCTGAAGCATGAAATGCAAATCTCACAAAGGGACAGGGTCCTTAAAGTACAGTTGTGTACACTTACCATAAATGTAGATGTCCAAGTGTATTCACTGTTGTAGTCATTACATTTGGGTAATCTGCTGGCAGGTTGCCCTCAGTCGGCCTGATTAACAAAGTCTTGGGTCCTGCGTTGGTTGCTGTCCCTTCTTCCATGACATCAGGTCGTCAGGGGTATAAAACATGCAGCTGATGTAATTACATCAGTTTTTCTTGCCCCAGATGTCAGGTGCCCCCCAAATGGGGAGCAAATAAAATTAAAAACACAAAAATATACCTCCAAACAAAAACAAATACACCAAAAAGGCTTTTAAGCATAGTAAAAAAAAAGAAAGAAGAGGTATAGTAAAAGAAAAACAGGGGGCTGGAGGGAGGGTAACCAGGACTGCTACAGTGATTACACTCGAACATCTACATTTATGGTAAGTGTAGACAACTGTACTATGTTCTTCGTGTTTCACTGTTGCAGTCATTACGTTTGGGTAGTTTCCCAAAGCTATCATTGGGAGGATGGATTTATACAGCATTAGGACCAGCTATGAGGCCCTGCAAGACAGCAGTGGCAAAGCCAGCTCTGGATTTAGAGAAAATTGGTAAATGATAATGCTTGGTGAAAGTATGTACTGAACTCCAGGTGGCAGCTTCTAGAATATCCCTGGTAGGAACAACTCTGAGAAAGGCTGCAGAAGTAGATGCAGCCCTGGTGGAATGAGATCTGATACCCTGGGGGATATTTTTTCCATGGTGCTTATAACAGAAATTAATGCAATGGCTTATCCATTTAGAAACGGTTTGTTTTGAAATAGCCTTCACGTCTGCCCCAGCAGCAAATGCCACTAGCAATTGTTCAGATTTTCTTCGAAATTTAGTTCTGTCCAAGTAGAATCTAAGTTGTCTGTGCACGTCCAAGGAATGCAGAATCCATTCCCCTTTGTTTTGTAGATTGGGATAGAAGGTTGGCAAATGAATGGACTGGTTAAGAGCCACACTGGAAACCACCTTGGGCATGAAGGATGGATTGGTCATCAGAGATATCCTGTCCGCATGAAAAATGATGAAAGGCTATACTGCCATGAGGGCCTGTAATTCAGAAATCCTTCTAGCTGAAGTGATTGCTAATAGGAAGGCTGTTTTCCAAGAAATAAATTTTAAGTCTGCAGTAGCAGCTGACTCGAAAGGAGGTAAAGTGAACTTTTCCAAAACAAAGTTAAGGTCCCAGGCATGGGTAGGAGCTCTCCTGGGTGGTCTCAAGTTCTTTGTCACTCTGAGATACTGTTTGAGCAGGGGATGAGAAAAAGAGGGGTGGTTCTGTGTTACAGTGAGCTGAAATAGCTGAAGCGTGGATTTTAATAGAGGAAAAAGACAGGCCCTTGTGAAGCATCTAAGTTAAGTATTGCAAAATCTGATGTAAATTGAGCGCTGCTGTGCTCATCCCTAAAGACTGGTTCCAGGTACAGAATCTTTTCCATTTGTCAGTATAAGATTTTCTAGTACTAGGTCTTCTCGCCTCCAAGATGACATCCATCACAGGTTTGCTGAGGGATGCTAAGGGTGAATTTAAGTGATTAGCCAAGCTGCAAGGTTCAATGTTGGGAGCTGAGGGTGCAGAATTTGGTTCTCCTGCTGAGACAGCAAAGAAGGTGCCTGAGGCAGGTGCCATGGAGATATTTGTGACACACTGTGCAGGAGTGGGTACAAGTGTTGGCGTGGTCAGTCTGGAGCAGTCAAAATCATTTTTGGTTTGTCCTGTTTGACTTTTAGCAGAACTTTGGAGAGCAGAGGCAGAGGGGGAAAGGTGTAGACTGATATGTTTTTCCAGCTGAAGGACAGAGTATCCACTTTCCAAGCTTTTTTGTGAGGAGTCCTTGTGCAAAATTTGTCCAACTGGTAGTTCTGGGGGGAGGCAAATAGATCTATGTCTGGGCTCCCCCATTTGCTTGCAAACATGTTGAAAATCTGTGATTCCAGTTTCCACTCATGTGGGTCCAGGAGATTTCTGCTTAGTCAGTCTGCCAGTGTATTCAGTTTTCCTGGCAAGAATTGAGCTTGTAGTTGCACATGGTAGCTCAAGGCCGTGTTCCACAATGCCATGGCTAGTCTGCTTGTTTATGTACCACATAACCGTGGTGTTGTCTGTCTTTACCATTAGTTGTCCTGGATGAATGTAGTCCTTGAAGGCTGTCAGAGCATTCAGTACAGCTACCATTGTGTACTTGACTTGGGTTCCATTTGCCCTGAATGCACTTCCCTGCCAGGTGAGCCCCCCATGCATAGTCTGATACGTCTATAGCTAGGGTTTGGGCGGCAGGGGGGTAGTGTGAATGGCAGTCCCTTGTTTTGGTGGCAGGCCTCTGCCCACCATAGGAACTCCAGGCATAGGCAAGGTATGATAGAAATCAGTTTCCAGGCTGTGGCAATGTTGACTCCATAGACTTTTTAAGTACCACTGAAGTTTCCTCATCTGCAGTCTTGCATATGGAATTAGAAGAATGCAGGAGACCATGAACCCAAAGGCTTGCGGTATTTGTCTTGCAGATAGCAGGGGTTTTGTGGCCACTTGTTTGAAGTAAGTTACCAAATGAATTTGCTTTTCTGGCGTGAGGAAAGCCATCTGGGCAGTTGTATTCAAGCTTGCACCCAGGAATGTAATCTGTTGAGAGGGTACCAGTTGTGATTTCTTTTCGTTTATGGTGTACCCTAGACAAGTCAGAACCCTTTTTACAAATGCCAGATGATTTAGAAGTATGGCCTGGTGTTCTGCCTGAATTAGACAATCATCCAGGTATGGATATATTTGAATATTTCTTTGCCTGAAAAATGTAATTACTGGAGCCAGGCACTTTGTGAATACCCTGGGCGCAGTAGACAAGCCAAAGGGCGGTGCAGAGAACTGATAATGCAAGTAGCCTGCTTTGAAGCGTAGGTATCTTCTGTAAGATTCCTTGACTGGGATATGTAGGTAAGCTTCTTTTAAATCTAGAGTTGCCAACCAGGCATCTTTGCCTAGCATAGGAAGTAACTGGTGAAGAGTCAGCATCTTGAATTTTGGAATGTCTAGAAAGGTGTTTAGAGTAGACCGGTCCAGAATTGGACGCCATGATTTGTCATTTCAGGGTACCAGGAAAAGCCTGGAATAGAAACCTTGTCCCTTTTCCTCTTCTGGTACCGGTTGAATAGCCCCCATGTTTAAGAGGGAAAGTACTTGTTTCTGAGCCTCTGCCCACTGATTTGGGGGCAGGTCTGGCCACCCGTTTGGTGTTGGCAACGTGTGGAAATGAAATCTGTATCCGTGGGACACTATATTTAAAACCCATTTGTCCTGGGTTATGAGTTCCCAGTTTTTTGCATGAAGAGCAATCTCCCCCCCCAAAGGGGCAGCTAAAAGTTAAGTGCTTGGTAATTTTAAAGGAAAGTCATTGAGACTGTTTACCATAGGGGGGTGTCTTATTTCCAGATTTGGAAGTGGAGGCACCCACTGCATAGTTCTGAGAGTCCCTTGGGACTGAAACCTGGTTCTTTTGGTGTGTCTGGGTTTGGCTTGAGTGGATCTGGAAGGAGCTGGAAAGGACCAATTTTTAGTAGGCCAGTGCCTACTAAATCTTGGAGGTTGCACTTGTAAGAAATCTTTTATAGTTTACATAGATTTATCTTTATCTTCCATCTTTTTTAGAACTTCTTCAGCCTTACTGCCAAACAGGTGGTCGTGATTTAAAGGAGCATCCAACAATTTTGCTTTAACATGATCAGGCAGAGATTGCTCCTTAAGCCAAGCATACCTTCTAAGCACAGACCCAGTAACAGCAGCCCTGCAAGAGGCCTCTAAAGAATCAAAACCACATTGCAAAGTATGTTTTCCAACTTATTCAGCAGAATGCAATAAATCCTGTAAATCTTTATTTTCCACACAGTCAGAAATCAACATAATTTTCTGTTTAAGCAGTCCAATAATATGCTGTTGATATTTTAATATATGAAATTGGCAGTTTAAAGCCCTGATTGCCAAGGTTGCAGAAGTATAAATCTTTTTACCCCATCTATCCAGCGCCCTGGAGTCTCTATCAGAAGGGGTAGGATTTTTAGCAGTAGAAGCCTTAATGCCCTTGGGCCCCTGAGAAATGGTTTCTGGATCCGCAACAGGATTTTTGAAAAGGAACTTGTGGGACTCAGGAACCCTGTAGTATCTTGTCAGGTATACTAGGAGCCAGAGGCAGGGAATCAGGGGCCATACTGAATTCCGAAAACACATCATCAGCAATGTCTAGTACAGGAGGTATAGCCAAAGGCCTATGCTGAGGTAGGAGAAGGAAATAACTAAGCCTCTTTTTTAGATTCAGAAAATTCCTGACTTTCCCAGTGGAAATGCCTCTGCATAAGAATCCTCATAAGTAGATATGGAAAAATTCAGGTCATTGGAAGAATTAGAAGAAATAGAGTCCTGATCAGAAGATTCATAGTCAAGCTCAGCCCTAGGCCTCTTAGAAAGGGGGGGGGGGATTGACTACCCTTGATTAGAGTAATAAGATATTCAGCCATTTTGATAATTTGTTTTTTAGGCATAGGGGCCTGAACATGTGCCCTGGGCTTCGGTTTTTTAGACATAGATCGAGATTTAGGCCTTAGTATAGAAGGTGGAGTCTGTTTAATATGCAAGTCTGTAGGCCTGAATACACCCTCAAAAGCCGGTGCCTGTACCGTGGCTCCGGACCCATCCAAGGCAGAGACATCCGCGGGTTCCATAGGTGAAGCATCTTGCGGCATACCGGACTCCGAATGGGTCTCAGTAGAGGCCTGCGAGTCAGAAGTAGTGGGTATCAGGGGCTGTGAAAGTGCCTCAGTGAGTACCGGCGGAACTGGTGACTGGCTTAGGAGATGCGTCATCGGCAGTTTTGGACCTCGACGGCCTGTCTCTGTCTTTTTCTTTGCGTTTTTTTGAAATTCCGGTAGTCTGATGGCTAACCGACGTCATTTCTGGATAATTAAACCGAGAACAGAAATATTTGGAAGCAAAAATGTACAGACGACGGATAGTGCACTGATTAAATAAAGCACAAAACCGACAGCAAGGTATGTCGTGTTCAGGGCCTAGGCAAGGAATACGGTACAAACGAAAATCTTTATGAGATATTTGCTTTCCACAAGTAATGCAATTATTAACTTTTACTGACATCAGTAAGGAGCAAGAAAAAAAGATGACTACGGTGAGGACTACAGCAGGGCAGATGGGGAGAAGGGGGAGGGGTTTAGGGACACTAATAGCGGGAGATGAAGACATCCCAGCAATTGCTGCTGAAGGTGATCAGCTCAAAGGAGTTGAAGACTATGATGGTTCTGAAGTCACTGAGAGAGATGATGGTCTTGGAACCTTTAGATCTGGTGGACCAGAAGAAGACGGAGATGAATGCTTTTGGTCTCTCTTAGCTGCTTTGGGGTCCTTGGAGCCCTGCTTGTGACCTTGATCAACTTCTCATTCTTGCAGGAGGAAGCTTTAGAAGAATCACAGGCTAATAAATGTCCTTTCAGGACCAACTTGACCCTCCTCTCATTAATGGTATGGGTGCTAAAAAACTTCACAAATGGCACAAGGAGCATCAATATGGACAGCCCCTAAACAATACATGCACCAGTCAGGGGTGTCCTGTGTGGGAACATCATGCTCAAAAAGAAAACCTGAAACTAAAAACCTATCCTAACCCACTCTAACACACACACACTAGTTAAAAAAATTCACACTAGTAAACACAAGGGTAAAGGCCTAGCAAAAAAAAAAAAAATACTCAATAATTTTAAACACCAGAAAAAAGGGTTCACTCCAGCAGAGCAACTCACCACAGTGCTGTCCAGGATGGTAACAAATGAGATCTGGGATAGCCCTGAGGAGTGAGGGATTATGGGTAAATAAGGCAGATCTCAACAGGCTGAAGTCTATCATATATGACCAGTCTTTGGATCCAATCACCTACAGGTTGAATCCAGATGGAAAAGACAATGCAGGATCTCTTGGTTAGCATTAAATATAAAGAATGAAGTACAGAGAAATATTTAGCAGTGGACATTGTTATTGTTAGCTCTTTTATTGTCTGAAATGGATAGTGTTCCATTTTGATCCACTTATTTACATCTTGAGAACCAATGGAAATCTTTGAACTGTCTGATTTGACTACTATCACCATGTATTTTTCCACTGAAAAGTTTCAGTTTGTTCACTATGACACCCCACAAGCTTCCATGTGCTTTAGGTTTGGTAGCTCTTGGCTCTGATGTTATGGACCAGAATGCTACAGAACCTCTCCCTGAAGCATAAAATACAAATGATGCCTCATATGACGCCCAACCTTGTAGACAACTCGAGCCTTCAAATAAATCAGACTATATTTTCCAAAGGTCATCGACACACTCTAATGTAAGAGACTCTGACTGCTTACTCTGACTGCAAATGCTTCACAGCATTTTGTGTCCTATTGCTGTGCATTCAGTAAATTGCTAATTACAAAAATCATTTTGCTGCTTTTGAATAACCCATCAGAATTATTATCACAAGCATTTTTTCCCCTATTTTAGCATTAAAATCATTCCTTTTGGCATTAAAAACAAATGTGTTCATGCTGGTAATCAGAGGACTGCAGGAAAAAAATGTGTTCTAGTGCTGCTTTCAACTCTAAAGTGTCATCTAAAAATGAAGCTTATATGCATGACTTCACCTGCTAGTTTAGTGGTTGTAATGATTCAAAATAGGCCCCAGTTCTGTTTTTTCATGTGCAGGAAGGGTATTTCCTTTGTTAAACAGAACCACCTAATTGTAAGAAGTTGAATCCCACCTTCTATTCAAAGGTATATTAAAATGTGGTATAAAAAACAACCAATGAACAAAGAGCTATGACGGAACATTCAGTTTTGCACATATAGCTTTAAAATTCTGTAAAATTCCATCTATTTAATACCGAATGACAGGTTTACCCAACTTGCTGTAAACAAGTTTATCACCGCTCAGCTTTCTAAGATAAAATCACTAAAAACTATATTCTATGGACAATGCAGTATGCAAGACTTGTACAGCACAAAAATATATGCAAAAATATTAACTTCTTCAATGCATTTCTGCAGGGAAGCAAGCACCACTGAAGCCTCAGTTAAAAAGGGAGTTGTAAAAATTCTACATTCTTCAAGGTTTTACGATCAAGGAACTGTTACAATAAATGTTAATGTGAACCTGAAAATGTACAGAATACTCATGTGTATTGTTTTCAGTATGTGTTGACTTTACTACACTGCAGTTTTAATGTGTTCACCTCTGTAATGATCTACAATGAAGTTGCTTCTATTAAGTTCAAATAGACAGAAAATGATAGATAAAAGTTTTTTTTTTCTCAAACAAAGTAAATTTATCCCTGGTCTACAAACAAAAAAAAAACAAAAACAAAAAAAAAACATGAAGGAAACATTAAGAGAACTTACCTCCAGCAAAAAAAGCTGACCCTCAGGCCTGAACAATAATATTTCTATATCTGTATGAAGTGCCAGGAACGAACCAGAGGAAGACAACCCAATGGAAGACTGATACTTGAATGGGCCTGGAGCTAGTAAAAGGAAAGTGAATAAATAGGAATGTAGTTACAATGAAAGAACTCAAGCTTAAACATCACTTTGGCAACAACCATCATACTTTGCCTTCTCTGCTGTCAAGCAGTGTATTCAGCCAAATTTTGCTTGCAGTTAACTCCAGCTCTTAAATATCACTCAAATGACTATACTGAAGTGTGATGGCACGAGCCCTCCTTAAATCCAGTACCAGCAAGTGTCATTTTCAGTTTCTCTGCAGTGAAATACCTCAGGATTTTATCATCCTGCTTATACTGACAAAATCAATACTTATCTCAGACTCAAAGAAACAAGAATGGCAACAAATGATGCCAAAGCTAAGTTACTGCAGGACACAGAAAATGGCAGTGCTAAATCACCCAAAGACATTCAGAAATGCTCTAAAAAAACTAGCTGCTTCTAATCCCTTAAATTCCCTGAAAGATGCAAAACCTTTGTTAACCTCAAACAGGAAACTACAACATTCCTTCCCTCCTCATACTACTAACCCAGTATTTATTAAACCCACCACCACTCCCTCCAACCCCCTGTACAAGCTGCTACAATATCCTCCTTTTCACTTCAATATCATTACTAAAACTGATGTAAAAAAAACTCCTAGAAAAAAATATCTGCTCCTACAGCATTCCTACACTGATCAGTTACATCACAGCGACCATAAAACAGTGGCAACCCAATCTGCAGCTAGGCCATGACAAAAGGCCAATTATTATCACATGAATAAAATTTCAAGGGGGATATTCCAGGGTGATTATGTCACCACTTTTTTTTTGTGTTGCCCTTAACCCATTAAATAGATTAGGCCATGGCTACAATTTGGCTCTCACAAACAACCTTCTTTATAGACTTACCAAGTATTTTTTGTGGACAACTTCAAACTGTATAGTTCATCAGATAAGGAAATGAAAGCACAACTGCAAGTGGCAAAAACTTTTTCAGATGGAATAAAAATATTTGGTCTCGATAAATGTGCAAAAGCAATGCTCAAAGCAGGAAATCTGTAGCACCAAGAAAATAATCTGGGACAGGAATGTGATGTAAATGAAACTGAGCAAGGAGGGAGTATATAAATATATGAGAATTTATGAAGCATCAGCAATAAACATAGACAAATGCAAACAAAACTCGGAAAAAAGAAGTTATGTCCTTACCATAACGTTCCATGTGGAGTGTTCATCTCGCCTTGGTTATTACACATGGGTTCGGAGCCGATCCTCGGCTCCGTGCCGGCCAACTGCAAGCTCTGCATCGAGAAGAAGCTCGAGGACATCCAATACCCACAATCCCCCTCTGCCTTTACCTCAGATCTAGTTTGCAAGCAAACCAGACATAAAGCACTCACACATGCCAACTATATACAAAAAAGTACATATATACAACATACCAAGAGTATGATAGTCACACTAATACTGCAACAGCAGAAGGAGAATACTCCAGACCAGGCACCAAATTGAACGTTCTTCCTGAGGGTGGGAAGGGTGGGAATGTAATAACCAAGGCGAGATGAACACTCCCCATGGAACGTTATGGTAAGGACATAACTTCTTTATGTGAGTGTGTTCAATCTCGCCTTTGTTCTTACACATGGGTAGCGTCCCTAGCTCCATGATCCTGAGGAACTCAAGGGAGAACGTTCTTGAGCACAGTGGAACCAAAGGTTGCCCTATCCCTAGAAACCCTGTCCACTCTGTAATGAGAGATAAATGTATGTGGTTTAGCCCAAGTAGCAGCCGCACAAATAGTGTCTAAAGGTAAGCGAGCTGCGTGAGCCAAAGATGTAGAAACTGATCTGGTAGAATGTCCTCTGGGTTTTGCTGTTAATGTTTGGTCAGAAGCTTCATAAACAAAAATGATACAATCAGTTAGCCACTTAGAAAGAGTTCGTTTCGTAACTGCAAGACCCTTTCTGCTATCAGCAAAAGCTACAAATAGTTGATCAGATTTTCTGTGATCTTTCGTTCTATCCAAATAAAATCTGAGTTGTCTATGGACGTCTAGTTTGTGCAACATATACTCCAATTTATTAGAGTGGTCTTTAAAGAAGGTGGGTAATTCGATGGACTGATTAATATTACTAGAAGAACAAACTTTGGGAAGAAAAGATGGATTAGTGCGTAGGGATACTCTGTCAGAATGAAAAATTAAATAAGGATGTTTGACCGATAGGGCCTGAAGCTCAGACACCCATCTAGCAGATGTAATGGCCACTAGAAATAATGTTTTCCATGACAAAAATTTCAAAGTGCAACTTGAAGCTGGTTCAAAGGGTGGTAACATCAATTTAGAAAGCAATAAGTTTAAATTCCACGGTGATGTCGGACTTCTGACTGGTGGTCTGATGTGAAAAGAACCTTTTAAAAAGGCTTTACAAAGTCTGTGAGCCATAATAGACGCACCACTTTCTTCTACATGATAGTTAGAAATGGCAGCTAACTGTACTCTTAAAGTAGCCGGGGAAGCTCCTTCATGAAATAATTCAGTCAAGAATTCTAAAACCTTGTTCAACGGAGCTGTAACAGGGTCCAACTGATGTGACTCCGCCCAAAAGACAAAACGTTTCCACTTACTGGTGTAAGTCTTGGTAGTGGAAACTTTATGAGAAGCTACTAAAATATCTTGAACCGCCGAAGTAAGGGGAACCGACCTGGCTATAAAGGGAAGCGGAGCAGCCAAGCTGCTAGATGGAGAGATTCTAGAGATGGGTGAGGAACTCCTGACGAGTGAGTCAGTAGATCTGGCTCTGGGTCCAGCATCCAAGGTCCCCGAATGCGGTGATGCAATAGAAAGGGGAACCAAATTTGACGAGGCCAGAACGGAGCAATGAGAATAATAGTCCTCTGAAGGTTGTTGGCTTTCTGTAGAAACTTTGCAATCAGGGGAAATGGAGGAAAAGCATATAGGAGACCGGGGCCAATCGTGTACCAGCGTCCCTGGGGACTTCCCTGGAGGGGTAATAGGGCAAAGTAGCTCCTGCATTTGGCGTTCATTGGAGGCATCCAAACAGATCGCAGGTAGGCTGGCCCCATTTGCGAAAAATCCTTCGCAACTGACTGTTTGAGGGACCACTCGTGAGGCAATAGTATTGCCCTGCTCAGCCTGTCGGCTATGACGTTGGATGACCCGGGATGTGCGTTGCGATCAGAAAGCGACCGTGGACTCTGCCCATTGCCAAATTCTCATGGCCTCTCTGCATAGTTGGTAAGACCTGGTTCCCCTTGCTTGTTTATGTACCAGACTACGGACATGTTGTCTGTCTGAACTGCAATGGTCCCTGGAGGAAGAAGGGGAGCAAAGTGTTGCAACGCCAAAACACTGCCCTCAACTCCAGAACATTGATGTGCAGATTGTACTCCAGATTGGTCCATTCGCCTTGGACTGTCTGTCCCTGAAAGATGCCCCCACCCTATCAGGGAAGCGTCCGTGGTTATCGCCGCTGAGGTGCGGGTAGCACAAATGGTCTTCCGCTGGATAGGTTGCAAGTCTGTAACCACCACATTAGGTGTGATTTGCATGTTTTCGTTATCAATATTTCGTGAGTCAGTGGAAGTTGTTGGAATGACCATTGTGCAAAGAGAAGCCATTGTAGCACTCTCATGTGCAGTCTTCCCAATGGTATCGCAATGAGAGAAGCTGCCATGAGACCCAAAACTTTCAGAACAATTTTGCTGGGGACTTTCTGGACGACAGAAGGGAAATGTTGAATTGAAGTGCTACTATTCTTTCTGTAGGAAGTTTTAGAACTAACTGACGTATCTAATTCGCTCCTATGAATAAGATATGCTGTGATGGCTGTAGCAACGATTTTCGAAATTTACGGAGATGCCAAGGTGTGTACAAAGTTGTAGGGTATAATCCCTGGCTTGTATCAGTTGACGCCTGGTGGTGGCAGACAGGAGCCAGTCGTCCAGATACGGAAACACCTGGAATCCTAGGTGCCTCAGATGAGCGCTACCACTGCCATGCATTTGGTGAAGACCCTGGGGCTGTGGTCAGACCAAAGGGCAGGGCTCGAAACTGATAGTGACTGGCTCCCAGCCGGGCGCAAATGATCCCTGGACGCCCTGGCCATTTTGATGTGGTAGTATGCGTCCTTCAGATCTATTGAGCACATCCAGTCGTCCTTCTTTAAGAATGGAAGGATCGATTGAAGCGTGACCATCCGGAACTTTTCCTTCTTGACAAAGGTGTTTAGATGACTTAGGTCCAGAATTGGCCTCCAGTCCCCTGTTTTCTTTGGAACTAAAAAGAACCTTGAGTAAGTTCCGAATCCTATTTGGTCCGCCGGGACTGGTTGGATGACTCTTTTTTCTAGCAGCTTTGAAATTTCTGTAGCTGCTGGCTCTCGCAGATGGGGTGGTACATCTGGAAGTTTTCTTTTTGGAATGGGGGTGGATAGAAATGGGATTTTGTAACCTCTGGTAACAACGCTTTTTACCCAATTGCCTGAAGAAAGGTTTTGCCAGGCCTGAGGGTATAAAGCTAAGCGACCCCCGACTGCCTCCAGAGCAGGACAGTCGGGCCTCCTCTCAGGAGTGCTGAAAAGGTTTGCCAGGGAGGTTATCCCTGTCACCTTGGTTTTGCGGACCCCCTCTGCCGCCAGGGTGGCGTCTTCCACCTCTGCCCCCCCCTCTGCCTCTAGAGGGGGCATCACCCTGTGTGTTTGGGAAAGATCCTTGGGGTTTTGAAACCACATTTTCCCACCACGTTGCCCTTTGGGGTGCGGTCTGGAAGGGTGGAAAAACGGACTCCGACAGCAGACAGAGTCTTTCCCTCCTGTTCACACCGGGTAAGGGTCTCCTTTACTTTAGGGCCAAAAAGTGTGGCTCCGTCAAATGGGGCGTTAGTAAAGGAAGACTTGAAGGCTTCCGCAAATGAACATAAGCGCATCCAGGATTGCCTACGAAGAGCAATCGCTGAAGCCGCTGCCCTACTCGATCCTACGGCTGCATAGGATATCAGCCTCATGGATGAGTTCACAATGGACGTAAGGGTGTTGAGATGCGCTGTTACTTTCTCTGAGACAGCGGCATCTGTAGCACCCTGGAGGTATCTCCCAACTCTTTGACTAGATCCCTCTGTAAGCGTGTAAAATGAGTTAAATAGTTCAGGGAGCATGGAAAAAGCAGCTGAACTGAAAATGCGCTTCCGTATCTGTCCATGGTCCTAGAATCTTTGTTAGGCGGATGGACAGATGAGGAAGACTCCGACATCTCCTTTTTCGTGGCGCTGCCACCACCATGGCATCTACTGGAACTCCTTTGGTGAGGTAAGCTTTGTCCTGTGGTGCCGTGATGTACTTATTCGGCTTCCTAGGGACTGGTTCCACCGTGTCAGGAGTCTCCCGCCCTTCGAGCAATTAATTCCATTAACTCATCAAAGGCGGAGTGACCCAGGAGGAGGAAGGACGGGCACCAAATGCCTTCAGCAAAACTGACTCATCCTCAGAAGGGGGGAGGGCTTGCCAGTCACCTCTCTGTTTTAGGATCTCCAAGATGTCAGAAAAGAGACATCTTCTGTAGGTGACTTAGGGGACCCTTCTGACTCATCTAAATCAGTATCAGATGTCAAGGATTCTTGTGGAGAATCCAAGTGTCTCCTCTTACACAGTCTTTTCCTAGGAACTTCTTCGTGGGGAGCATCCGAAGAAGCCTCCGAGGAAGAGGGGGCACCCTCCAGGGGTGGCTGAGACACTGGTGCCCGGCTTGGGCGTGGCCGTGGGTGCAGAGGAGGATAACGGTCCTTTGTGGGGAGGAGAAGCTGTACCTGCTGATGTGGTTGTCTGGGTAGACAACACCTTCCTCATGAGGTCGAAGGCCCCCGGGTCCCGAGTCGAGGTATCCCCCGGTTCCGAAGAAATGGGAAGAATCCCCGAAACAGGAGCCGAAGGCACCGAGAGGACGGAACCGAATCGATCCGTGCGAGGCCCGAGAGGGCGTCGGAACGAAACATCGGTCCGACTCTCGGTCCCGGAACCAAGGACGGATCTTCGGCCCGAGACTCCAGTACCGGATCGGATGGAGTCGAGGTAAACGGTGCCGACCGAGAAAGGGCGGTTCTGGCACCGAGGGCTCCACAATCATCAGTTCAGCTTCTTCCGGCTCCGAAGACTGGACAGGTCTCGGAGGAGGAACAGATGGAGATAGTGGCAGGCCTTCAAGTCTCGACATCAACTGAGAGGAGACCGAGATAAGCTTGGACAGGGCCGTATGCTCCATCAGTTTCTGCACCACACGGTCCACGTCGGTGTCGGAAAGGGGCCTAGAAGAACGAGTCGAAGGGATCGAAGACGGAGCCGACCTCAACAGAGTCGGTGGAGGGAGCTCCGTCACCGGTTCCAAGACTCGAGGCTTGGAAACTGCCAACAGTTGAACACTCGGCCCCGAAGTCTGTGGAACCGGTGATCTAACTAGACCCGAAGAACTCGGAGCCGATGACTTTGGCTCCGACGCCTTCGACCCCTTCGAAGACTTGGATGCCTGGTCTGAAGCATCCAGAGCCTCCTGGAAAGAGGGTTTCAACAATCCTCTATCCATCAGTTTCCTGCGCCTATCTGTCATGACCCTCCCACTAAAAGAGTGACAAATAGAGCAGTCCTCTTGTAAGTGGAGAGGGCCAAGACAGTAGACACAGGAACTGTGGTTGTCTGTGACCGACATCTTTTGGCCACACTGACAACGTTTGAAGCCAGATTTTATTTTCTCAGACATACTGACAAAATGCAAGAGACAGTCCAGTCCAGTAAAAGTCAAATCCAGTAACAGTGTCAAATCCGGTAATAACAGTCCGTTTGATAATAGCTTAAAAAGCAAGACTACAACAAGTTTCTAGTCAAAAGTGTCAAATCCGGTGATAACTGCTTAAAAGCAAGACTACAACAAGTTTCCAGTCACAAGTGTCCAAGTAGGGGTGGTAGGCCCCGAAAAACTCTATACCCGAAAGTTAACTAAGTTAAACTTATTCTAAGGTACCGAGAATTCCTAATCCACTCACACACCTAACTCTTATACTTTAAGTAACTAGATTGAAGAAAATTTTTGAAATTTAAACAGAATAGATAAAAATCTTATCTGTAAAGCCTCGAGCTAGTCTCCAGAGATGCGTATGCAGCAGCGGCAAACTAGATCTGAGGTAAAGGCAGAGGGGGATTGTGGGTATTGGATGTCCTCAAGCTTCTTCTCGATGCAGAGCTTGCAGTCGGCCGGCACGGAGCCGAGGATCGGCTCCGAACCCATGTGTAAGAACAAAGGCGAGATTGAACACTCTCACATGGAATAGTTTTAAAATACAAAAACTAATTTTAAAAACTGCCTTGACATATAGGAATAAACTCCAAGCTATAAACAATTTGCTCTTCCTGTTTTAGCTTACAGTTTTAGGGTGACTGGCCCCAAAAGGTATTCGATCAATTGAGACAGGAAAGAAAAATGCATCATGCTTATAAAATGATGTACAAGAATCAGTGTACATCAAAACTAGATATTCCTCACTCGGCATGAGATATGCGCCTCCTTGAAATTCATTGAATGTATAGATTCATATTCGAGGGACTGCATACGTACCTGTTGACCTCACCAGATCCAAACATAGGGTTACCGGACATCTGGCAAAAGGGGGACATGTCCTCCTTTTCAGCGCTGTATCCTCCGTCCGGCAGGCATTGCCTAAAAAGGCAAAAATGTCCAGCTTTCAAAAATATCTTTTTTCCTCACCGGACTGTTTTAAAAACAGCCTGGATTGAGAAGACCAAAGAAGGCATCTATGCAGATGCCCAGAAGTCATTGCTGTTTAAGTAACCGCAAGAAACAGGAACTTTACTTACCTGATGGGAATGCAAAGTCAGCAGTCTGTCATATAATCTGTATACGTGACGTGGCTGATAATTTGTCCTGTTACTCCCATGTTCTCTTCCCGTGCTTTAGTTTGCGGGAGAGAGCGAGAGAGTGGAGAAACAGGGGTCGACCGTCGTATTAGTGTTCATGCAAGGTAAGTACTTTTTTTTTCTTGGCAGGGCTAACCAGATACTTTATTTTTTTTTGCTGGAAGGGTCAACCAGATACTAATACTATGTGTGTTTAAGGGCCATTGTATTACACTTAAGGAAGAGTGAGTTTGTCACTGTCACTGAGCAGGGATTATGTTAAAGGTGGTAGTGTCAATACGGGGAAGACTTAGAACCTGAAAATGTCATTCATGCTGATTAGTTTCATAGGTAGGTACTGGGCTATCTGCCCGAAGGCATATATTAGCCCAGCCACGTTGTGCGGTATTCACCGCCCCTTTGGTTAGTTCCCTAGGCCCTTAATCTAGCAGCTAGTACCCTTGGCCCCTATCTAGTAGAGCTGTTGGTATGATCCCTGGTGTGAACTTTCTGTTACCCATCCACTCGTCAAGGTTCCTCTTGAAGAGTGATAGTGAGGGGCTCTGTCTTATGTAGATCGGGACCTTGTTCCATAGCAAGGGAAGTCTTTGCGAAGGGAATCTATCCCTCCAGCATGTTCTATTCATTGTTGTGCTGAGGTTTATATCCCTAGAGCATGCAGCTCGTGTAGATTTGGTTTTGCTAAGATGGAGCATGTTCAACAGTTCTGGGTTGGACATGGCTCTGTACGTTAGACAGAGATCGCTTCTGAGAAGGCAGTATGCAACAGAGAAAAGCCTTAGTTTTTCAATCGTGCTGCATAGGGCAACTGTTTGAGGCCAATAATCCTCTTAGTGAGGTACCTCTGTGGTCTCTCCAGCTGCTGGAGATGCCTAGCCAGGTACATTCCAATTGGTGCATTGTACTCAATAATGGGTGTGATGAGGGAAGAGTAGAGGGGCACCACTACATCCTTAGTTCTTGATGCGAACCCTTTAGTGATCAGATGGGTCACATAGAAGGATTTTCTAACCACCTTGGCAACATGGTTATCAAAGGAAAGCTGACTATCTACTTGGGTCCCTAGATCCCTTATTACTTCTTCAGATTTCAGGGGGTTACCTCCTATGTGGTAGTTCGCGGGTACTCTGTTTTTTCCAAAGGGGATTACTATGCATTTTTTAGCATTTAGCTTGAGACCATGGCTTTGACACCATGCATCAGTCTCATTAAGGCCCTTCTGGAGGATATCCATGTTGGCCGGAGACTCTATTATAGCACCCAGTTTGCAATCGTCCGCAAACTTGGTCAGCCACAGCCCTTCAGTGCTTGCCTGTACTTCTGAGAAGTATATGCCAAACAGGAGGGGCCCCAGGACAGAGCCCTGAGGCACACCGCTCGTTACTGGTCTGGATTCGGACATAGATCCCGCTACTCTTACTTTGTGGGATCTGTCTGAGAGCCAGTTTGCAATCCATCTTGTGATGTAAGGGTTTATGCCCAGGTTGGTGAGTTTATCAATAATACCCGAATGGGGAATGGTGTCAAATGCTTTAGCAAGGTCAAGGTAAGCAGTGTGTACCCTCCTTTCCCTTATCTATAGCCTGAGTAACTGTCTCAAAGAAGTCCACCAGGTTCAGGAGGCATGATCTGCCCTTGATGAATCCGAACTGTGTGGGGTCAAGTGTTTGGAGGTTCCCAATCTCTCCATTTATGAGTTCCATAATGATTCGCTCCATTGCAGATCAGACTGGTCAGGCTTATTGGTCAGTAGTTCCCAGGGTCGGTTGTGGGCCCACCCTTGTGCAGCAGAACCACCGTTGCTGTGCGCCATTCTATGGGCACATATCCTGTCGAGAGGCTGAGACTGAACAGGGTATTCAGATGCGGGGTTAATTCATTTTGGAGCTCATGTATGACACAGCCCGGGACACTATCTGGTCCCATGGAGGCAGTGTTTTTAGCTTTAGATAGAGCCTTATTAACCAACATATCGGTAATAACTGGAGTTACACAATCCCCTGGAATAGTAATAGGCCCTGTAGGTGGTGGTGGGGGGGTTTGCACTGAACCTATCAGCCTAGATGTTGGCAATGTCAGTGGGGTCAGTGTATTTTGTTCCATTTTGTACTAGCTCAGAACAAACCTGAGCGTTGCCATTTAGGTTTCTGACGTAACCATAGAAGGCCTTATGGTTATCCTTGGCATCCTTGGCAACTTTCTTTTCGAAATTGGCTTTAGTTGACTTGCTGTGAGCCCTCAATTTCTTACTAATGCTGATCACGGATGATTTTTCTACTTGAGATTTGGCCTTTTTTTGTATACATCTCCTCCTTTTATTGGATAGTTTGCTTATGGTCGGGGTCCACCAGACTGGTTTCTTCTTGCTTGACGAAGGAGTCTTGGTTTTATTTGGGATACCACGGTCCATGCAATCCTGAAGATGTATATAGAGTGCCTTGGTGTAGGATTCTGCATACTGAATATCATTATCCTTCTGCAAGGGAATAGTGAAGCTTTCCACTTCTGACGCAAGTAGTTTGAAGTTTGCTTTGGAAAGGTTTTTTACGATGGTTTCTTTGACTGGGGGAGGTGGAGGGATGAGGACGTCCAGGGTTATCAGTTTGTGGTCTGATCTGACCAGAGAGGGAGCGATAACGGGTGTGGTACAATGGGCGCCCATATTTGTGATGACTAAATTCAATATGTTGTCCCCTCTAGTGGGAGAACATACCAGTTGTTCAAGGGCATTTGAATTTATAAATTCTATGAACCGCTGGGCATAGGCGTTAGAACTCTGGTAGTTCGCCCAGTCTATACCAGGGTAGTTGAAATCACCCAAAATTATGGTGTTGGGTAGGACCTTTATATTTTCCAATGCCTCAAGG
Organism: Protopterus annectens; assembly: GCF_019279795.1. NCBI lineage: Eukaryota > Metazoa > Chordata > Ceratodontiformes > Protopteridae > Protopterus > Protopterus annectens. The sequence goes on from NC_056744.1 coordinate 654,066,332, forward strand.
AATGCTGAGTGAGCATCTTGGGACATGGTGGGCGATCTACAACAGGATGCATTTCGCTGCATGGTGACAACACTGCATGCAACTTTCCAACTGAAATTAGCAGTGATGACACTCACGGCACCTCTGCTTTGTAGGCGTATGGCACTCTGTAGCCATTCTTATCAGGCGACAGCACTGTTTTGCAGTGTAGACTCCCTTGATCCATCCATGTGTAACGCACTGCTGTATGGATATAGCTTACCATGTCTGGAAGGAGATGAGGGTAGTCAGATGAGGTTGCCAGGGTTTTATCTACAGGATGGTTCATAGAACAGAAATAAAAATACATTTTAAGTAAATGAACTCTGAAGCATGTATAACTGTTTTTACTTCTGAGCTGGGCTCAGCATGACTTTTGTGAAAGCATTTATTCTCTAATGAAAATAGTCTGAAAAGCTATTTCTATGAAGAACCAGAGTAATAAACAGCTAAGCAGATACTAGTGGAAATCTCACAGAGCTGATTAAAGTGGTAGTCCACATTGCTGACAGCGTATTAATGCTATGGTTTCCAACTGTTTTGATTCTCACACTCTCATTTATGACAGACTAAAATATTCGAACTTGTACAGTGTCTCATAGAGAGATTTAAGATTACCTTATTCGGGTATTTAGGGCATTTAGAGGCAACCATTTCTGGGAATGTTTGGGGTTATCAAAAAGTAGTAGAGAATCAGACAACCTATGCAGAAGATTCTATAGGAATGAAAAGTGTACTAATTAGTTGTGTGAGATAGCTGATAAGTGGAATAGACCACCAATTTACATCAAAGCAAGCATTAATGAAGATGTATTTAAGAACAGCCTGAACAGTTATTATGGAAACAACTGTTTTGCTATATTGGAAGGCTAGAAGGGGATTAATGCCCATGCTTGAAATATTTGTATGTATGCATTAATATTGTGTCCTGCATACAATCTAGTAACTTCCATATTTCCTGATGGTCTGTATCACAGCTTCTTCTTGTAACATGTGGCTGAGATGGGTAGAAAACATATAAGCTCTAGTCTTACATATGTACATGTGGGCCTTAAAATTAACATAACATTAACCCAGACTTAATAATATATCATTCCTTGTTACAGCTTTTGCATTCCAGACAACAGCTGAAGGTAAGACAGTTGGCTGTCCTCAACATTTCAAGTAATCTGGTCCCATGGCAATGTTCCTAACTAGCATTGTTCTTAAAGGAAAAATGGATACATTAAGGTTTGCAAAACCTATTAAAAATGCAGTTTATATCAAGCATATAAATTCTTTTTGTTATAGGTTACATGGTTATAACTAGCAGGGTTAACCAAATAATAGGAAGGCAACATATTTTGGGGACTGTTGATTTTTCTTTTTTTAATATACTGGCAAGGGTTAACCAGATTCCTGTGGTCTGTGTGTTTTTGGGGGCTGCTGATGACTTGCTTTCATACCTCTCAACCTCTTAGAGCAAGAAATCTGGACAAAGCCATAAATAATGGAGGGACAAATGCCCAAAAGTAGGGACACTTTTTAAATATTGTTCTAGCAAACTTAAAAAATTGATATAACAGATCTTGCATTAACATAAATTTTCTGAAGGTTATAAAAACTGAAACTCAAATGTCTGAAATTATTTTCTGACTTTAATCTTTAATGATTTGCCAAAAAACACAATTTTATGAGAAACCGACCTAAAATATCAAGCAAAAATCTGTACAGTTGAGAGGTATGCTTTCTTTTTTGAATATATCCTGGCAGGGTTAACCAGATATAGGGAGGCAATGTGTTTTGGGTACTGTTGATAATTTTCTTTTTTTAACATAAAACACTGACATGGTCAACCAGATGCTAGTGGTCGGTGTATTTTGGGGGCTGCTGATGACTTACTTTTTTTTTTAAATATAACATCCTGGCAGCTGTCAAAGATATACTAGTTATGCACTGTGTTCTGGGGGGCTGTTTGTGGATGACGGTGTTTTTTATTTCAGCTTAATGTCTTTTTGCAGGTTAGTCCAGATTCATTAGGATGGTTTACGTGGTAATTACACACTGAACGGTAATAGTGGATGGTTTATGGTAATTACACATTGAAATGTTATTGTACAGCAGTCTAGGTGCCACTGTGTCAGTAAAGAATTATTTGTAGCAGCACTACACTGTCTTTCATGAGCAGAACAGGAAGAGTTCTCCTTTGTCCTCCTTTATGACCTTGTGTTCTCCTTTGGGTTCGCAGGTATCTGCTAGCCCTATCCAAACACAGTGAAAGTTTCAAAACATGTGGAGAAGTCTCTAAGATGACTCCCCTGCTTAGTTTAGAATAATGGGGTCAAGCAGGGACAGAAATTAAACCAACAGCAGACAAAATTCAGGCAGCAACGGAATGTGCCAAAAAACAAAAGAAAAAATATAAGGAGAAGTAACAGATGAGAAGGAAAGAAATGTGGTAAAGGCATAAATACTGTGGTGAGTACAGAGATCTCCTGAAACAACCTTGTGTCACGATAACATACATATATATATATATATATATATATATATATATATATAGAGAGAGAGACCGAGAGAGATACATTTACACACACACACACACACACACATACATTCTGTTCACAAAAACCTGTGGCAAAGTGACCAAGACTGCTAGACTGTAAAAAACAAATAAAGTGAAACAATGGACTAAAGATTTAGTGCTTCTGTCCCAGTTTTCTTAGTTACAGAACTTCTTCCTCTGCCACGGGTTTTTGTGAACAGAAGTTTTTATTTTACCTATTTGGTCAGTTTTGAATATATACAGTGGATATAAAAAGTGCACACACCCCTGTTAAAATGCCAGGATATTGTGATATAAAAAAATGAGATCACAATAAATCACTTAAAAACTTTTCCCACCTTTAATGTGACCTATAACCTGTACAATTCAATTGAAAAAAAAAACAAATCTGTTAGGTGAAAAATATAAAAAAATACAATAAGCCGGTTGCATAAGTGTGCACACCCTTAAACTAATACTATACTGAACCACCTTTTGATTTAATTACATCATTCAGTCCTCTTGTGTAGGAGTCTATCAGCATGGCACATCTTGACTTGGCAATATTTGCCCAGTCTTCCGTGCAAAAGTGCTCCAAATCTGTCAGGTGGTACTTCTTGGCAGAACATAGGATTCCTCAAAAATTCATTAAACTCTAACAGTCTGTATTAAGACAGCAAATGCACAGTTTGGCTGAATAATGAGCACAGTGACTGGCTTCCAGTGGTCACAGGTGCACGACAGGGATGTATACCGTCTCCCTTATTATTCACAATAGTTATTGATTGGGTCATGAGGAAACCATTACATGGAAACTCAGTGGGACTGGAATGGGTCAATGACAAGCTATGTGACTTAGACTTTGCTGATGACATAGCTCTTATCAATGCAACATGGAGTGGAATGCAGACAATGACCACATTAGAGGAGAAACAGGGTGGGAAAGTAGGCCTCAAAATGAATCCTGACAAATGCTAATTGTTGGTCAGCGAAGCATGGAATGACAAACACATAACAGCAGCAGGATCAATATTTGACAACACAAAGAAAGTACAGTTTTGTACCTGCCATAAATGTAGATGTTCGAGTGTCTTCACTACTGCAGTCATTACACTTGGGTTATCCTGCCGTCAGGCGGGCCCGCAGTCGGCCAGAGTTCCAAAGTCTTGGTCCGGCATTGGTTGCTGTTGCTTCCTCCCTGACGTCAGTGCGCCAGGGGTATATAAGATGCAGCCGACGCCATTTTCTTCAGTTTTTCTTGCCCGATGTCAGGTGCCCGCAAAAATGGTAGGCAATACATATTGGTAATAAAACATACAATAATGTAAAAACAAAACCTTCAGTAACCAGCAAATACACCACATAGGTAGTATAGGGTTGAGAAGTACAGATAAGTCCCAGCTAAGAAAGACGGGATGGCGGGTGGGTAACCTGGACTGCAACAGTGAAGACACTCGAACATCTACATTTATGGTAGGTACAAAACTGTACTATGTTCATCGTGTTTCACTGCTGCAGTCATTACCACTTGGGTTGAATCCCAAAGCTGAGTTAGGGTGGCTGGTTCTACAGAGGATTTGGTGTGGCTAGGAGGCCCTGCAGCACTGCAGTGGCAAAGCCAGCTCTGGATCTAGAATAAAGAGGCAAATGGTAATGCTTGGTAAAGGTGTGCACTGAACTCCAAGTTGCAGCTTCCAAGATATCTTTGGTAGGTACTGCTCTAAGGTGGGCAGTAGAAGTGGCAGTTGCCCTGGTGGAATGTGGTCTAATGTTACTAGGTACAGGCTTCCCATGCTGTGTGTAGCAGAGCCGGATACAGTGTCCTATCCACTTTGAAATGGTCTGCTTTGAAATAGCCTTTTCCTGTGATCCTGCAGCATATGCTACAAACAATTGCTCAGTTTTTCTGAAAGCTTTTGTTTTGCCAAGTAGAAACATAATTGCCTGTGAATGTCCAAGGAATGAAGAAGTTTCTCCCCTTTATTCTGGGGATTTGGATAAAAAGTTGGCAAGTGGATAGTTTGGTTAAGAGCCACACTGGATACCACCTTAGGCATAAATGTAGGGTTTGTTATTAAAGAAATCCAGTCTTGATGAAAAATGATGAAAGGCTCCACTGCCATTAGTGCCTGTAACTCTGAGACTCTTTGTGCTGAGGTTATTGCCAGAAGCAGAGCTGTTTTCCATGATACATATTTTAATTCTGCTGAATTGGCTGGTTCAAAAGCAGGTAAAGTGAGTTTTTCCAAGACAAAATTGAGGTCCCAAGTAGGTGTTGGTGCTCTCCGGGGCAGTCTTATGTTTTTAGCCCCTATGAGGTACTGCTTTAGCAATGGATGAGAGAAAATAGGAGGATCTGTGTTGTAATGAGCCGAGATGGCAGAGGCATGGATTTTAATGGATGAGAAGGATAGTCCTTTGTCCAGCATCTCAGTTAAGTATTGTAGTATCTGAGGAATGTTTGGGACAAGAGGGTCAAGGCTTTGAGCCTGGTTCCAAGCACAAAATCTCTTCCACTTTTCTGAATAAGATTTCCTGGTGCTAGGCCTCCTGGCCTCCAAAATGACATCCATAACAGCTTTAGAGAGAGGTGTTGTCTGACTAATGAATCTGCCATGCAGCCAGCTATAAGGTTTTGAGGTGACTGTGCAGGATCTGATTGTTTTGTTGAGTCAGAAGGTGTGGAATTTGAGGTAAAATCCATGGTGGTCCTTGAGCTAAGTTCTTTAAGATTGGGTACCAGTGCTGACGTGGCCAGTCTGGAGCAATCAGGATCATCTGTGGTTTTTCTTGTCTGGCTTTTAGGAGTACCTCTGAAAGTAGAAGCAGTGGTGGGAAGGCATAAACTTTTAGGTTTTTCCAGCTGAACGAAAGAGCATCCATTTTCCATGCTTGTGTGTGATAAGTCCTTGCGCAGAATTTTTGGAGTTGGCAAATAGATCTATGTTTGGGCACCCCCATTTTTGCGTTATCATGCTGAAGACTTGTGGATTTAGTTTCCACTCGTGAGGATCCATGATGTTTCTGCTTAAATCGTCTGCCAGAGTATTTTTCTTTCCTGGCAGGAATTGTGCTTGCAGATGAACTTGATAAGTTAGAGCTGTGTTCCACAAGGTCATAGCTTGTCTGCATAGGGGGCAAGAATGAGTGCCCCCTTGCTTGTTTATGTACCACATTATTGTGGTGTTGTCTGTCTTTAATAATAAATGCCCTGGATGCAGAAGGTCTTTGAAAGATGTTAGGGCATTTTGTACAGCCAACATCTCTTTTTGATTGATGTGAAGATACATTTGGTCTGTGGTCCACTTGCCCTGAATACATTTTCCTGCCATGTGTGCTCCCCAGGCGTAATCTTAAGCATCTGTTGTTAAAGTCTGCCTGGCTGTGGGTAGAGTGAAAGGCTGACCCTTGTTGAGGTGACATGCCTGTGCCCACCATCGAAACTCCTGTTGTAGGCAGGGAATTAGTGGTATTACTGTTTCGAAACTGTGAGAGTGTTGAGTCCATACACTTTTTAGGTACCATTGTAATTTCCTCATATGCAGTCTGGCATATGGAATTAGTAGTATGCAGGATGCCATGAATCCCAAGGCCTGCAGAATTTTTCTTGCAGGGAGTTGGGACTTTGTTGCCATCAATTGAAAATACTGAGTCAGTTGTCCTTGTTTGTCTGGCGTGAGATAAGCCATCTGGGCCGTTGTATTTAAGCTGGCACGCAGGAATTTTATCTCTTGTGAGGGCACTAGTTTTGACTTCTTTTCGTTTACTGTGTACCCTAGGCAAATTAGCAACTTTTTTACAAACGCCAGATGCTTTAGAAGAATGTCCTTGCTTTCTGCTTGAATAAGGCAGTTGTCCAGGTATGGATATAGTTGAATTCCCTTTTGTCTGCAAAATGTAATTACTGGTGCCAGGCACTTTGTGAAGACCCTGGGCACAGCAGATAAGCCAAAGGGCAGTGCAGAGAATTGATAGTGCATTGAACCAGCTATGAATCTGAGGTATCTTCTGCAATTTTGTCTGATTGGGACATGCAGGTATGCCTCTTTCATGTCCAAAGTAACAAGCCAAGCCTTCTTGCCCAGCATGGGTAGAAGCTGCTGTAGTGTCAACATTTTGAATTTCGGTACATCCAGGTAAGTATTTAGAGTTGAAAGGTCTAGTATGGGTCTACAGGCTTTGTCCTTTCTGGGGACCAGGAAAAGTCTTGAGTAAAATCCTTGTCCATTTTCTTGCTGTGGCACTTTTCGAATAGCTCTCATGTCCATGAGGGCTGTAATTTGTTTTTGTGTCTCTGCCCATTGATTTTGTGGCAGGTCTGGCATTCCTTTTAGTCTTGGTAAAGTGTAAAAGTGGAACCTGTAACCTTGAGACACAATATTCAGAACCCATTTGTCTTGGGTGATTGTTTGCCAATTTTGAGAAAAAAGTGCTAGTTTCCCCCCTAAGGGAGCTGCCAAAAGGAAAATGCTTGGCATTCGAAGGGGGAAGTCATTGGGACTGTTTCCTGTAAGGTTGTGACTTGTCCTCACCTCCTTTTGGGGTTGAAGCACCATACTGTCGTGGTCTGTAAGAGCCTTGGGGCTGAGATCTGCCTCTTGTGCGTGTTTATCTGCCTCTTTGTGGCCTGTCTGACACTGGAAAGGACCAATTCTTTGTAGGCCAATTTCTGCTAAATCGTGGTGGCTGTACCTGTAAA